>NW_020955702.1:433738-575377 GCF_003031625.1 Empidonax traillii
ACATAAGATTCTAAAATACTGCGATATAACGTCACAATTTCTTATGTCCTGCATTTTCAAAGGAGACGTCTTACAAGTCAGGCTAAACACAGTTGGTTTTACATGCACAAAGATAAATCTAAAGACAGGGATATATAAAAGCCAGATTGTTGATGGGACGCACGCATAAATCAGTTAGTATGAAATGCCAAATAAAAAGGCAAGGTCCAAGTCTCCCCCTCCCCAAAAGAGAAGTACTTTCTTATGGACTGGAAGGAGGCATTTGCCTCTGCTTGTGTCTGTCTGCAAAAAAAGTTTCTTTTGGAGCTTGGCAGTTAAGAGAACTTTAAGTCATACCCTCCTGAAAAACTTCTGGAGTAAGAGGAGACTGTGTTATTATTACCTGCTTCCTGCAGCAAGTAATCTATACTTGCCTGCAGGACTGAGGACAACCCTGAGTACCTACACCCACAGCTCTTAGTTCCAGGTGAGTGCTCTCATCACAGCGTGGCCTCACACAGTGTTCTTTTGCTTGTTGTTATTGAAACTATCTCACTACACAGACAACATTCAATATTTATTAAGCCAGACAGAAGTGAAAAAAAGGAAGAGATGTCTATCTGCAAGGGTGAAGATTATACTCCAGTCCCCACTTTAGTAAGTATCTAAAAATTTCATGCCAAATGAAATAGGCAGTAGAAGAAATGGAAAGAGCCTACCCTGAAAATGCCTTGTGTCTTGGATACTCTCCAAGAAGGTAAGTGGAGATTTAGGTTCTCTTAGGTAGAATGAAAAATTAAAATTGGACTTTCATATGTTCAAGGTGACTGCTTTAAGTGAAAAGCTTCTGCTTAGACATGGTGATTCATTTTACTTACACTTCTGGCATTTTGTGTCAGACCCAGAAAGGCTATGTGGAATTTGAATACTTGTAGATGTAACAGAAAATTGGAAACGAGAAGTTGTGAAAGTTTAAGCAGGTTAAATTTAAACTTTGGACTTTGGTGGTAATATATACTTGGTGACAAGGAAGGTTTCGGCATAGCTGATGCATTTTTTCAGAAAGACTTAATATGAATAGTACTTCTGTTTGAACTCTGGATATTCAATATAAAACACAGGGATTTTCCTTTTTTTTTTTTTTTTTTTTTTTTTTTTTTTTTTTTTTTTTTTTTTGTTTTTAGCTTGAACTCTGTCTTGAAAAAAACAAACTAAAACAGATGACAAGATTTCGATCAAAGTTATCAAGAGATGCACACACAGAGAATTCCTGGATGGCTTTAGTTTCTAAATTCCAGATGTTTGCTATTTTAAATAATTTATAACTTTTTCTAAAGAGACATCAAAGAAAACTTAAGGTGGTAGCATTGTTAGTTGAAGGAAATTGTAAAATAAGACACTGAACAAGTACTGTGTGTGTATAACACCATGAGAAAAAATGGGAATGAATACATGTATCTATTGGAATGTTTCATGTAACTCAAAGCTAGCTCCATACATAAAAAAATCCAGGACGCAGACTTGTGATTCTGTTCGCTTTACTTATTTATTAATATTTTTATTGCTTATTGTTCTTCACAGTGTTTGTTTCTCCTTGTAAAAGCATTAATATTTTTATTATGTAATCATGGGAGAGCTTAGCCCTCAGCCATGACTGAATACAGAGGATTATTTAGGCCCTAAATTTTCAGTCTGGCTTCTCTTCCTCATGATACTTGCTGCTCATGATATTCGCTGCTTCATCAATTGTTTCACATAGAAACATCCATTATGCACTCATATATTCTATGTATGTCTCTCATTACTAATTCTGTCACAAAAAATATTCAACCTAAAGGGATGTTTCAAAATTTTTGGAAAGAGCTACGAGCAAGAATTATAAATGATCAGGAAAATATACCACAGTAAAAGATTCATGTCTTAGATTGGGAAATGTTCAAAAGTTTTGGGTACACAACTAAGCCAAGAGTAATTTCTTAGAAGGGATATGTTTTACGCAGGCAAGATAAATAAGTTAGTCCAATAACACGAGTAAGCTTTTTTGTTTGGTTGGTTGGGTTTTTTTAAGTCTGTAATATACCACAAAGAGTTTCATTTGTACACAAAGTTCATGAAGTATGAAGTAAACACCAACTGTCTCTCGCCAGCACTTCTCAGAGGAAACAAAAGACATTACTAGGAAGATTTAGCCTTGAGTCACTCAAAACACAGCTTTGCTCCCTGCTTGCATTTGCTCCCAAAGAAGAAAGCAATTTGTTTCTACTCTTTCCAAATATCCTGCTGTTGAAATTCCCTTCTGTCAGACACATTGTCAATGAGTAGGTAGTGGATAGTTACTCCTTCTCATAGGTTAAGACACTAGCTTCACATTCTAATTTAAGAAATAGTAAGGGAAGAAAAGTTTTATCAAAGACCAACTCAAAACTTAAAAGAAACTCTGAATTACCATTCCTTCACCCAAAACATCTGCATTCATGATAGAGGAAGGTCAGTGCCCACACCTGCTACATGTGAATGCTTCCTCTTACTAAAGTGAAGCAGAACCTCTGTGGAGGAGTCTGTCCCACCATGGTCTCCTGTAGATGACTAACACAAGGCAGGGTCTTAGCCTTAATTGGCAATTCTTTCTTCATAGAGCGAATGCTTTCATCAAGTTCAACATCAGACTTTGACTCCACAAGCCCTTTGATGTTTAGTGCACATTTACCAAGACACTTACCTTAACACACTTAAAATTTAGCATGAGCACTGCAAGGATTATTGACTAATACTGTTTAAGGCAGAACTTCCCTGGAGAGAGACACGTGCTCTGAGGAAATACAAGTGACACATGAAGCTGAAAAGCACTTGATTTCTTGATGTTATGCACTGTTCTAACATTCCAATGCATTTTGAACATTTTCTTGTTTACATTAAAATAAGACCAACCTAAGGAGTGTTTACAAAACTGACAAAGCTTTTTTCCCAGTATGACATTTGAAATAAAGAAACTAGAGCTTACTGCTAAAGACCCAAGAGCCCCACCACCAGCTCTGTCTGCCTCTGCTTAGTCCGCTGGGCTCCCCCCTCCCCTCAAGGCCTAGGATTCCATACCAGCCTCCCAGGGCCATCTATTCCTGCCCCAAAAATGCTGCTGCAAGGCCAGTCTCTGGCTCCCCACAGCCTGGCCCTCTTAGCCAGGCCCATCTGAAGGACTACATCCCATCCCTGCCTTGTCGTCTCCCATTTCCAGGGAAGTGCCCAAAACACAGGGATAGGGCTGCCTCGGTGGTTCCCTGGCCACCCTGCTCCTGGCTAGGGTGGTAGAAAATGACAGGCTACCAGTCCCTTCTCTACCATCCCCACAGGGATGCTCCTGGACTCCCTGGCAATCACAGTCCCCTGACAACACCATCTCAATCAAAAGGTTGGTAGTCTAACTTAATATCCAAACTGAAACCTTCCTAAAAGTCTTTGCAACCCTCTACTTCAGCCTCCACAGCTCAGCTATGGTCAGTGCACCTACACATGATCAAAGAACATGGATAAAAAGGGCAATCAGAAAATTATCTACAAAATTTTTTTTTATATAAAAATGAGACAAAGAAACCACTTCATGTAGTAACTAGTCACTTACACAGACACAGTCTCCTCTGCTGGCTGTGGAGCTACCTTCAATTTCCATAGGGTTCAGTTCTAAGATCAAGAAAGTTTTATAGAAGACAGTCTCTGACTCATGCCTCAAAGTAAACAAGTCATTTTTACAAATGGGTAAAACTCCAGGACTTTAGTCAGTCCAGGATTGGGACATTTATTGCTGAGGAGCGTGTTTCTCTAGAAGGTTTAAGTCTGCTCACTTCAATCAAGATATAGGTCCATATATTAAAACCAAATACAGAAATCCATCTGCTCTCCCACATATCACGAGGAATGCCAAGATATTCCCAGAGCCCAGAGGCTACAGCCTTACCCTCTTCCACCCACCCTACAGCTGCTCAAGTGAGCCATGGCCCTTATCTGAGGTTTGCAGATGGCCCCTTTAGGTGTCAGCCTGGCCCTGTGAAGAGTAATTGCAAGAGCTGGAGGAGTACAGCAGAATAATTACAGCAAGATATGAAGGAGCAAGATTTTAATAATTTATGAGATATACTTAAATTGCCAGATTTTAATTATATCCTTATCAGTTCTTTATTTAAACTTCCAGTGCAGCACAGCTAGACAGTAAGCTTATATTTCCTGCTGTGGTATACCACGGGTAAACTTTTGCAAAATGTAATTCTTGTGTTGACTGTCAAAGCTACTTTAAATTTCTTATTAGTCTTTCAGAAATATTATATAAAAGCATACATACTTAAAGAGAATTCAAATCTCTGAGATTTTTAGAAAACAGATTTCTTGCTATAACACTAACAGTTGCATTTCTAACTAATATTATAGTGAATATAATAAAGGAATACTTTATTTAAAGATGAACTGCAAGGTTCTTTTTTTCTGACCCAATCAGTAGGCTTTGATTCTAGAATCAACAACTCAAAAAACTAATGCTGTCTGCCAAATCAATCATTCTTATATATTTTGAAGCAAGAGTCTTGTACATTGGTTTTTCATTTACTATTAGTAAGTGTTGGATCCTACAGTCAGGATTCACTTCTCACACCAACCCAGACTTGACCTCATAGAAGGTATGCATAATCTCTCCGACTCTTTGCATTTACATTTCCCAACCAACACAAACCACTGCAAGACTTAGGGCAATTAATGATGAATTATTATAAAAATTTTTAAGAATTATTATAATTTAATTTCTACAAAAATCCATTCCATTTTTCAATGATGCATATCGCTTTCTTTTCCAAATCAGATATATTAACATTGCCTCAAATGTATTGCCTATGATCATACTATTTAAATAACAAAAAGTCTTAAGCTAAGGTGCTAAAGAAAGAAATATGTTAGAGGTAAGATTAAAACCTTGTAACAGCAAGGATTGCCAGGCTTTTGAACAGATTTTCTGGGGAGGCACTAAGCTTCACTGTAGACCTTTTTCAGGATGTTATCCAAACTTCTGTCAGAAGTGACATATGTATTCTTGATCCTGCCTTAAGGCAGGAGATTGGACCAGATAATATACTGAAGTCCCTTCCAGTCATATTTTTTTTCTATGATTCTATGCTATTATTCTTGTGGTTGGTAATTTATTGTTTGAGATCCCTTTGTTCCAGTTTTACCAGCTTAAACTTATTCAGAGCTGAAACAAGGGGATGAAATTTTCTCCTCCAACCCAGTCCAATTTGCTCAAGGCTGGTTCAACAATTTGAATTTTTATTTATTTCCCTGCCAACAGAGCTAGCAGAAACAGATTTTTTTATAGCGAAAACACAAATCTTGAGGAATTAAGGAGTTTAGTAAGAAAATTTTGTATGCCTATATAAATCAACCCTTTCTGGTCTTTTCACCTGTCTCTTATTTCCTCTTTCCCCATTCTCATGACAATCACATAACCAACCACCTCCAAGAGGTACATTTGTCTTTTGTGCACGTTTTACTGTGTCTGAGACTACCTTGCACTCTTGGTTCCTTTGTGCTTAGTGCTGCCAGCTCTACATCCTTAGTGGATTCTTTAAGGATATACCATGACTTGAATAGTGAGGAATCACAGTCCAAGAGGAGTTTTAGTTTTCTTTTTCTGTTGTTTTCTTTTTTTTTTCCCCAAAGAAGTAATAGGTGTAAATTAAGTTAAAAGAAATACAAAAAGTAAGGGAATGAAGCATTTCAAACATAGAACAAACTAAACAACTCTACAACACCAACCACTGAAAACCAGTAAACTAGGATAGGCTACTGAAAAGACCTATCCATGTAGAGTTGGAACGTAACATAAAAGAATTTCTTGATGGAAATCTGTCAGGTTTCTTACTTGACAAGGTGGAGTCCTTGAAGGGTTCAAGGTCTATCTTTTTATTAGCTGCCACAGCAATGGAGGCCATGATTCAATCTCTCAAGTCAGGAAATAATGCAGACAGCACTAACCAAAACAGCAAAATATTCCTACACATGTGATCCTGTTTTGGTAACCTAAATTTCCTAAATATTTCCTAAATATTCCCTAATTACAAAGATCCCAACTGGTCTATTAAATTGTTTTGATGGAATTATGCTTGCTGTTGCATGCCTAGCTGTTTTGATTTTTAAGATTTATCCTCATGTTTTAGCTTCCCAAAGCTGTCCAAACAGTACTTCCAGTCTCCATTTCTAAAGCCACAGTAGAACTATACATCAACCATACCTAGAGGAGCTTTTATCTGGTTAAAAGAGGGTGCTTGAATAAAGGTCTAAGTTTTTTTACAGGAGTACTCATTTGAATAATACAGCCATTTCAGTGCATTTTTATGAAAAAATGTTTTTTCTGAGCCGCCTGCAGCTGGACAGTTAGATACATGAAGGAACTGTGAAGATGATGAGCAGTGACTTATGAGATAGAAAAGCAACGTTTGCACACATGTGGATTTGGAAAAATACATTTCAAGGAAGAGTTTGGTCACTTTTTACAGACAGAGGTCATTCTACACTTGAAAGTAACTCACACACTGAGAACTGAATAGTTCAGGTATCCTGACTATTATTTGTGTCCTGTGGCAGAGTCATAGCTGTGCTGACTGCTTCTCATCCCAGTGTAGATGGAGGCTATGACAATTCTCACATTTAAGATGTGTATATGTGGCATTTTTCCCAGGCTGCATAGTCACTGACAGACTCACTGGCTATTGTTCCTGACTGTTTAAAAAAGAAAAAGAGGTTTTGGGTTGGTCCCCTGCCTTTTTGTCCTCATGTATGCTCCCTGTTTTTGTCAGTTAAGCAGTCCAGCTGTAAGCTTTTGCAATAGTAATCACTGCCCACACATTACCCAAAGAACAACATCCTTGTACCCACCCCTTCCCTGAAATAACAGGCTAAGGAAAAACATTGCAGACAACCACAATATTTTTTTAGTTTTGGGGGATTTTTTGGTTTGGGGCTTTTGGGTTTGTTTTGTTTTGTTGGGTTTTTTTTTTGTTGTTGGATTTTTTTTGTGTGTTTTTTTTTCTTTTTTTTGCAAGAATAGGCTTTCTTAAGAGGTATCCATCATTATGTGGTTTTGGCTAGCTCAGAGAGACCATGCAAAGGGAAGTGCTTTTCTTGCAATTTTAAGTCCAATGCAAGAGACATCTAAAATCCAAAAAGAAAACAAACAAATACGTGTAGCTCTTTTTTCACATGACTCAAATACAATTTTAAAAAAGCTGAACTATAACTTTATTAGAATTGCTTTTAATTCATTGATTTAAACTGCAGACAGGACAATTAAAACAAGGTGATAGGGGATTGCTAATACATACAATTTAGGGAAAGTGACAGGGGAATTGCTAATACATAGTTTAAAATAATTACCTGTATTTGTGTCTAAACACTATTCCAGTTGAGAAGGACATTTATTTTTATATATAAATGTATTACATGTATTACATTATTTTTATATGTACATCTATTACAGGTATTACTGTAATATATTTTTATTTTTACTTTATCGTAAAAACCAGCAAGACTTGTCCAGTCAATCTGATGTTAAATCTTCACTTTAGCCACTTGCAGATCTGTGCCTTGGCCTCTCTCCTAATGGGTGATATCTAATAACCATGGTCAAAGGACCTGTGCTCAGTTTCCATACGGGAATCCTGCCTCCAGGTCCTCACACATCATGAGGGTGGACTTATATCCATTAGTATATACCATGTGCTCATGGGGAATACCAGAACCTTACAGGTCACTTTAATGATTTACAGGCAAATTATAGATTTTATGAAATGAATTATTTTGACACTGACTTTACTATTCAGATAACTTGCTGCAATAACAAGATCCCTAGGAATTTTATGATTAAGTCAATTGTTAGAGCCAGCTCCTGAGGTATGTAACACAGGAAACTTTCAACTTAATTGTTACACTGAAGTTGCACAATAATGATAAGCTCCAATTTTGAGTTCTCATTTATCATCAGTGAAGAGCATTATAATTGCTCTGACCTTACACTGGGACCCAGTGTTCTCAGTATATTTGGTAGTATTTAAGCAAGAAACAAATTGCTCTTCCCACTCAAACCTTACAGAAGGTTGGTTTTCTACAGGATTTAGAAGGCAATAAACAATACAAAATAGGAAAAACATGCCCTCACATTTCACTGGCAACAATTTTACTTTTTGATTAATTACTTGAAAAAAGTTCTTGCATACATGTTATCATGAAACTTTTCCACAATAGTAAGCAGGCAAATTGATATATATAATGTCTTTGTTCTATATATCATTTTTTAAAGATTTAAAAAAATACTTTTAAAGTTACTCCCAAGATCAGTGGTCAAGAAAAGATTACTTCAGTTTTAACAATTAAAACCAGCTTCTAATTAAAAATATTCACCACTACTTACTTTATTCAGTAATAAATTTTCTAGAGACCTGGTAAACCTATTTTAATGAATAAAACATTTTCATCTGTATATACACTGTATGGAGCACTCTTTGCTTAGTATTTAAAATCAGAACTTTAAGGGGAAAAAATTGTTTTCTGAATAACAGCTATAGTTATGAAATCATAAAATTAAACTTGCTTCTAAATGAAAAGGACCCCCAAACAACAGGAAAAATAGAGTTCACATGAGGTCAAGTGTCATAATATTTCAATAAAAATATAATGAAATCTTATCTATCTTAAACGTTATTTTTTCTCAACATTTGGAATAGCACTGCCAATTCTCAAAATCTTAATGTTAATTCTTTTTGAGTTTTTATTTTTTTTAGAGCTCGTATGACAAAACTTATTTCTGTGTATTATTTTACATTTCTGCTTCTCACAGACATGGAGAAAAGTATAAAAATGTAACATTAGAAAGGTAAGGATTGAAGGTAGAAGGCAAAGAAAGGCAACCTGAATAGATTTATTTTAAAACCTGAAATTCATATTCTTATCATTTCCATGATGATGCCTTATTCCTATTAAATGGCATCATGCCACTTTTTTCAGTATTATGGGAGTTAAAATTTACTGAATATATTCAGATGTTATTAAACAATTCAAACTCTTTCTAATAAAATTTCATGTTTAAATCAAAGATGAAAATGCCTTGGAATAGAGTTTTAATGTAGTTAGTCCTTTGTCAACTTTTAGTTCAGTTCTCTAATGTTTGTTTATATTGATACATTCACACTTTCCACTTTGCTCTTCCTTTATAGAGTAACGTGCATTATTTCCTGTGAAGTGGTTCAGTCTTGACCAAAATACTGTAGATGGCACTGCAGAGCATACGAACAAACTGAAGTCACTTCTTTATTGTTCACATTACTGCACAGTGGGCAGCAATACAAAACGTTTCCTGAAATTTCAAGATCCTTTAAAAGACCATTTCATAATGTAGCTAATTAGATCAAATCATGTGAAATGCATTGTAAAACACAACAGGTTATAAGCTTTGTAAAATCAAAGATGCTCTACTCACTTTTATCTCATCTGTGGGTCACTGTGCTTCTCCCAGCTATACAGCCCTACCTACTCAACCTCAGCATTAACATTGTTTGTAATGATTTATTTTTTTGTTAATAAAATGACAACAGCTTTTTGGCTACAGATTAAAAGGGGAAAAGACTCAGTTTATACAGTCAATTCCCTTCAACAACTCAGGAAATTCCACTGTGAGTTAGATATTTCATAAACATCCTAATTTCTTAATGTATAATATACAGGAAAATGTGACTGCAGAATAGTTACAAATGCTTTTGCTTCTCTGAAATGCTAGATGTGCATAGTACATCAGGTCTACCTGAAAAGCTTGGCTGATACCCAAGGTGAGGCCTCAGACTCATCTAGTCAACAGACTCAAACATCAGGACCAGGATTTCATCAGTGGTCATTTAAACTACTCCATACTCCATTTTTCCCTCGCACTGAAGTGGCCAAGGATGACATATACACAGTCTTTGTATAAGTATAAGGTCATGTACTTGTTCCATTTTCTTTATCTTGGCTGTACTCCTGGACATCTTACCAGTCACAGCTGTGTGAGGACTGGCTAGATTCAGGTACGTTCCTGAAGTCATATGACTTTGTCTCAGCAAGTTTCAAGCACTAATAAGATGGACAAAGCAAATGACTCTTGGGCCTGAGATGACGCACTAATATATCCAGTATTTTAAACGCTTAGAAGACTGCACCAAAGTAATGAATAAGGTGTTATATCTTCTACAAGATACAACACTGCATCCAGATTTGAAAAACGCTGTCCAATTAAAATTATGTTATAAACATGGACATCATTCAAAACCCAGCAACAGAGTACTGCATGGTCTTCAGAGCCAGCCTCACATTAATTACATGAGCTCAATTTGTTTAGCTCTTTAAAGAGAATTGCAAGGTAGACTTGATCATATTTTGTAAGTACACGCAGGGAGAGATTTCTAAAGGTGGTGTTTTTGATATGGAAGACAAAAGGATAATGAACCACAACAGCAAATGAAGTAAGAACAAGGCAAATTAAAACCACCTAAGAAGTGAAAAATTTAAAAGAAACGAGCCTAGGGTGTTGCAGGTAGTTAGAAAACTAATCACTGAAATAACATGCTAATGGGAGAGCTGATAATCTATAAACTTACAACTTTAATGTTATATATATTTTAAGAGCTATATTCTCATCCAATCACAGTTTCAAATTCAATGCCCAAATTTTCAAATAAAATACCTTGTTTGACAAAGATCAGCTATATGATCATAAAGGTCATCAAAAATATTTTTTCTAATGCTGTTATAAACCTCTATGTTTTTTTAATTAAAACAAAATCAAAAACTCTGAGTTCAAGACACTGTTAGAATATAGAATCTATAGAAACTATGAGAGAAGACTAGTTATAATTTATAGTTGAGGAATAATTTTTCTTTTTTACTTCTTACTCTCTGTGAGTTGAAACTTTTCACAGGTTTTACTAGAAAGAAGATTCCAGATGGAGCAAATGAGGAAAAAAAAAGAAAAAAAGAAACACAACATGTCAGCTTTGTGACAAGAAATCAGCTGGTTAAAAACATTTCTGAAAAACTCTTTTATGAAGAGCCAAGAGGACAAAATCCACCTCCAAAATAATAAGGTCCTCCTGCCATTTATAATGTCCTATTAAGTTAGCTGTTTGCTATTAGACTGTAGACAGTATAAGTACCAGTTCATTAGAGAAACTCATCAAGATTTTAGTTGGATGGTTAAAGATTTCTAGCCAATATGGCACATCATGCCTTCTACTCTGGTTGCTCAGCTGGCATTCTGAGAAATGTAGAAAGCAGTTTTGAGACATAAGAACACTTCTGTTTTTGCACAGATGGTATGAGCAGAGCATTCTTGTTATTTCAGCCTTTCCTGCAATTACTGTACCCTGAACTCAACACTGTGACCTAGAGAACCAATATTTTGTATTTAAGTACCAGGATGAAAGCAGCGCAAAAATTTTACATAATTTTGATATTCTTCCCCAAACAATATACAAAAGCACAAGCTGTTTTGTCCCCAGGAGGCTTTCATTTCATAAGTCAACTAATTTCTGGTTTCATATACCTATTTGATTTCTGGTATTAAAAAAGAAAAAAAAAAGTTTTACAAAACAATTTTTTATAAATTGTGAGAATATGGAAGAATTACTCTTCTCCAACATTGTCCAAAACACTACTGAATGTATTGAATGCTGCACTACATTTTATTGCTTTATGGAATAATTCCTTATTTCATTCCTTTTAATCAAATCTTAAAGGTCTTTTCCAAAAAGACCAGGGGAGACACATATCCATTTCCAAATCAGAAGATAAATAGTCATGGACAATGATTCATCTTCATTGAACTTACATGTGAACCTACTTATTAAGAAGGAAGCAAGTATCAAGGGAAAGTATACCACCTGATACACTTTATTCAGTTACTTCCATGAAATTATCTTTCTCTGACAATTTAACTTCAAAATGTACATAATCATGTAAAGCATACTTTGATGGTAGCAGCAGCTGGGCTACATGTGTTTCAACGGCATGAGGTTGAAAAAATAAAGTTGAGGTGAAAAAATAGAGTGTGAAAAAATAAAGCTCATTTTTTAATGAATAACACTTCAGGACCATTTTCTAAATTACTATGAGAGTCCAGGAAAAATGTAGTGGGGATACAATTTAGAATCAAGACATGACTAAGGTGGCAGGTCCAGTGTTATCAGTTCTTACAGGCCAAAATCGTAGGAAATACAGATGGTGTATACATTACTGGATAAGCATCTATCTAACAGCAGATGAATGAAAAATGTGTTTCAGACCACTGCTACATGAGTTAGGTTATCCTTCCTCCTCTCTGTTCTGTGTATCAAAATTTACATTGATTAACCTTCATTTACTTTATTTTAGTTCCTAAAGGCAAAATACCCAGATCCTGCTGTGCTATTAAACAGGCATAGAAAATCTTGTATTTTCTTTTCTTCCTTCAAGCTCCAACTCTTATGTTAAAAAAAGGGGGGGTGGAGGGAATAGAAAGGCATGGGTTATAGGGTTGAGGAAGAATAAAGAAAGTAGAACTTATTAAAACAGTGTTTACTAAAATATTGAGAGGACATACTGGTAAACACTGGTTTTATTAAGCAGAAGAAAGCAAATTAACAACTAAGGAGAAGGGAGTGAAGAAAGAATCAAATGACTCTAGCAGAAACATTTTGAAGGAAAACCATTTGTATGATGTTAAGAGCAGAAAAAGCAAGCTGTGGTGTGTGAGGTATGTAATGAGAGTGGACCTTAAAATCCTTCGTTTTGGAGAAAGCTGAAAATGTATGTAAGTAGACATGGTAAACACAGATGGTAATCTGTACAGGTCATGAAGGAAAGAAAAGGTGAAGTCAAAGATGTCCAGACTTCATGTCTCTGGTGATGTAATCCAGTGTGACAGAGTCAAGGGGAAAGAGAGGTTAGGAATTTAACTTTAGCCTTACTGAACTTAAACCAAACTGATAATTCCATTCATAAATTTGCAAAGTTACATACAACACTTTAGCAATGCAGAAATATTTTTAGCAAAAATAGAACTTGATAAGAAAACCCAGGGTACACAAAAAAATATGCATTAGATAGCACAGAATCCCACAGATAAGACATTTTTGGCTCTTCACTGACCCTTTCAAACCAGAAATTATGTGAGTAATGCCAGTGTTTTAACCATCAAAACATCAGTTTTTCTACAAATATGAAAACAACCTATCTTTATTTTGTCTAAAGTACAAAATGCTATTCTATGCAAAATTAACAGGCAGCATGTGGCAGACATTGTAGAAAACAATGGTGCAGCACATTTCCCAAAATAAAAACACATGTAATACCCATGTGTGAGTTAAATCACAAATACAGTTTTACATGAAGGCAATTATCCTCCTTTTTTTCCCCCCATTGTTTCATATCATAGGATTTTGCAAATCATTGATATAAATTTTTACGGAGTAATTCTGACATTACAATTGCTCTAATCTTTATTAGCATTGCAAAAGAAATGTCACTAAAGATGTCATGATTGGTTCATGTAAATATTGGTTCACTAAGAAAATTGCATGGAATCAAAGGACAGGCAATGGTTTATAGAAGCAAAAAGACAAAAGGCCCTGAAAGACTGATGTGGACCTATCTAAATTTTAAAAAATCCCCTAAAAAGATCTCCAACATGATTAGACATAATTTCACATAATCCCTTAAAAAATAAATGTATCGCAATTCTTTTTGATTTTTCATATAGGTACTCTGTCAAGGCAAAATAGCCTTTTCTCTTCTACTAATAGTTCAATATATCCATTTCCCAGTGGATATATTTATCCTTTTACAAAGGATAAATGTTGCAAAGTTTGATGGCACCTCTTAACTAAATAGGTGCCACATATTGTTCTAGGAAATTATGGACAGTTATATGTCTTCATACACAAAAAATAATATGTTTTATAAGTGACTTCTTTTTGAGTAAAAGGGGAGAAAACGGAAACCACTAAATATGAAAACCTGTAATTCCTTGAACCCTGTTTCTCTATAATCATCTCCATCTTCAATAATCTCACAGTAAGACCACTTCCCACTGCCAGGCTGGATGATTCCTTGCACTTAAAAGGGAGGTGGTTTATTTCCAAATCCAGAAAAGCAGACAGGCACCAGTCAGCTCCATATAGTGACATGCTCCACACAAGCACACAAATCTAGTGGAAGCAGAAAATAAAACCAGTCATTTCCACTTCTGCTACTTACATGGAAAATAGCACAGTGTTGGAAAAGTTTAAGCAGTAGGCACAGAGACAGAGGAACAATAGGAGTAACAGCGTGGATTTCAGCCCAGAGCAGTTTAGCACATTTACCAAAAGCTCGTCCAAAGAACACAATGGTTCATTTGGCGGGATTGGTGCTTACAGACCACAACTATTTTGGTTCAAACTTTTAGCTGTGGTCATGCACAGAGTGCTCCGACAGAGTTCAAGAAGGCATTTATAAAATTAAAGTTAAGCACATATTCATTTGCCTTTCTGAGTAGACTAGAGTGTTTGGTGCCACTCATGCTTGAGTCCATGATGAAATCAGACACTGAACAGAAGTCCGCACTGAGTGTGCCCTCACTCCATTGATATTTTCCACCTGCGTAAGGAATTAAATAAAGAACACCCCATCTAAGTAGATGCCAGAATGCCTCTACTATATAGCCAAAACATCATGGTAAAGTACTTTGCTGTACAGACAGCAATTATTTTGTCTGCTTTTGCCTCTTGCAGTTTAACAAATAATTGTGCAATATTACCGTTTTCATCCCTGAACTCAACAGCTTCCTCTTTATTAAAGTCTTGCACTGGTGTCACTATCTCATAAATGTGACAGTTCTTTTTAGGCTGATGATTCCTGTCTCATTACAAAAATTTTGCCATTCAAAACAAATGATTAGCAGTCTGTTACAAATATGTTTCCAACTATTTAGTATCACTTTCTCAAAGGTAAGCAGCTGAAATATCAAGTAATGATTTGAAGTACTTTCAAAGTGCATCTTTGACAGGCATTTTTAGCTTCACTGAAAGGAGCCAGCAAAGCTATAAGATACAAAGGTTTGACTCTTTATCTAGTAAGGAAGCCCTTATTGAATTTTCTATATTTATGGAATGGGAAAAGATACAATGGATGAAACATACCAGAGACACAGTAGGTCATTGTCAGTATTGGATTGATATTGGATGCATATATATGATCCTGTTATTTTGGATTTTTTTCTTCCCTGCTACAGTCTCCTTATGTCCCATAATTTGATCTACAGAAAACTAGAGAAAATGTTTTTCCATAGCTTTGCTGTTTTGTGACTTTGGGCTGATTTCTTTCTATTCCTGTTGCTGGGTTAAGGCCCTCTTGAGTTTGTTCTTTCTTGACCATCTGCAAACTAAACAGGAGCTATTACTCATAGTGGATTTAGGCTTTCTCATCACAGTAGAACCTCCTTTCTGCTACAGTCTTCACAACCGAGAAAAAATAATCCTTTAAATAATTTTGCAATGCAATTAATTAGAGTTGTTATAAAACCTCTTACACATTTTCATGTACTTTTTATGACAGTGATAAAGAAAAGCTCAACAGTTGCAAGCTTAGTCACCTATTATTCAGTATATAAA
Source organism: Empidonax traillii (assembly GCF_003031625.1). Taxonomy (NCBI): domain Eukaryota; kingdom Metazoa; phylum Chordata; class Aves; order Passeriformes; family Tyrannidae; genus Empidonax; species Empidonax traillii. The sequence goes on from NW_020955702.1 coordinate 449,401, forward strand.
TGACTGAACCATAGGTAAGCCAGAGAAGAATAGGTCATAAGTAGTTTTCTTTTGTTGTGAGCCCTTAATATTGAATACAACTTTATTCCTAGCAGATTTTAGAACTTGAGGAGTGAAACAGAACTCTAAAGTAGAGAAACATAGTTCTGTGCTTAGCACCTATTATTTATTTGTGAAAAAAAAGTGTGTGAAGAATTGCTTTTGGTCAGAAAAGTGGATAGCATAGCTACCTTCTCGGTCTGTGTCATGTGTGGATCTTTCACTGCAATATGATTAGAGTAGGATATTTTCCTGGATTTATTTTGTGAAAGGAAAAAAATCTGTTGATATTGTTAGCTGAGAAGTTTCTGAAGACTCTCACATAAAAAAATGTTTAGATTCAAGGTAGCCTATCTGGCAGAGAAGCCACATTTGCTTTAGTTTTCTGTGTGCAATTTACCACAGAGATGTTTCATCTTCTTGTTGTAAGCCTATGTTGGTTGCTGCTCTCTAGGAAACAGGTAAACTTCCTAGCTGCATGTGCATGTACAGCTGAAAGCTCTGAAATACAGTTTGAGAGACAAAACAAAGATCCTGCAAAAAGCCAAAATTCTCTGAGATGATGGAAAGGCCAAACAGCCTACAGAGTTTGAACAGATTACACGGTTTGCAGGAGGCTGCTAATTTGACTGCCAGACTAAGGGCAAACTAGCTCAGAGGAAATCTGTTTTAAACCTAATGGTTAGCAGACCTAAACTTTCTCTTATTCAGGAGGGATTTTTTTTTCTGTAAAGCCTAGAATGGCTGACTGCAAAACCTTTTTATCTCCCAGTTTTATGAAAAAAGCTGCAGAGAAATTTGTCTCAAAGTTCTGACATTCACCAAAATAAACATTAACTGCAGAAAATGTTGTGATTACAGGTACTTGGCTCTTTTGTTTGCCTGTAGAAAGGAATTAAGGCAGCATTTATTAAGAAGGCAGTTGATCTGATTGTTTTGAATTTTTTCTTTTTCCATTTGGGTGTGTGTATTTTTTCTTAATAGCCCTTAGAATTTCTTGGAGAATGGACTTCAGCATATGACCATTTCCTAGCTCTTCAGAAGAATAGCTCAAATTTATTGCCTTTGAAAGGCGATTTAAAAAAAACTTTATCTGCAGAATCTGTTTTCTTTTCTAAATGAAGAAATTTATTATTATTATTGTAAAAAAAATATTACTACTGTTGTAGTGAAATTATTCTGCAGTGTATGAAGGTCATTGGTTACATAGAAGAAGATCTGTCAAAACTGTACATGTTGTACTATTAAAAAAGATTTTTTTTTAAAATTCAGATGATGAAAACATGAAACCAAACACCTTCTCTTTACGCTGACATCTCAAAGATATCTGCTTATTTTTAGCTATGTGTACCAGGATACCATGATCCTGCAAATCATATAGAACTGAAAAAAAAATCCATTGCCTTCCTTGGTAAGTATTTACAATAAAGATAGGTTTTTAAATAGTAATTATTTGTTGGTAAGTAGCTGAATACTTACAATTTGGTATGCTATTGTTAAGGAGTTTTGCTGAATGTTTTCAGGTATATATTTAAATAAAGTTTCAAATTTTCTGGGGAAAATATTTGATGTATTTTTAAATGTTTAATTATACTTTTTTTTCTTTTTTTTTTTTTTTAGAATATATCACAAAATTAAATGTATATGGACAAAAAGTTTGGTGTCATAAATCCAGCTGTCTAAGGAATACACTCATTATTTTTGCCCAACAGAAGTTTAAAATCAGGGAACAGAAGAGCTGGTTATGAGATGCAAAAAAGTATCTGAGAGTATTTTTTTCCAAATTCCTGTTATGTCATATAACAGAGAAAACTGCGTAAAACCTACCTCAAGCTGTCTCAAATTTTTCAGAGAAAGTGCTGGCAACTCCCAGGGCACTATTCATTTACCACACCAGTTGGTTTTGTAAAGGGCAATAGTTCTACTCATCCACATTGCAGCATGAATTCTGTCAGTACAATTTGTCACTGGATGGCTGCAAGGATCCTGTGAAGCTCTTTGAGCATATATGTGCCTTAACAAAACAGAAATCTGGCAGCTGAGTGCTAATACAGATAGTAGGAGCAGTGATTTCAGTACAAATGTGAACTTTGTGCTACAGGGAAAAGATATTTTCCATTGACAAATGAAAGACCAAAACCTGATTGTAAATACACCATTTTTGCTAGACTCAGGCAGAAATAAAGATGAAAACATGGGGCAGGGTATGCTTAAAAAATTAGACAGTGCAAAAATATAGTAAATCAGAATTAAAGCACAGTCACACCTGGATGCACTTGGATTAGCAAATATATTGGGTTTGTGGGGCAAAGTTTTGCTAATGAGGGGACTAAAGGCGTGGATTCTGTGAGAGGCTGCCAGACACTTTCCCCATATCTTGCAGCGCCAATGCCAGTTGGCTCCCAGGTGGTCCCACCACTGACCAGAGCTCAGCCCATCAATAACAGTAGCATCTCTGAGCTAACATATTTAGGAAGGGGGATAGTTGCTACACAGCTGCAGATGGAAATAAAAGTGAGAATATGTGAGAGCAGCAGATCTGCAGACACCAAGACCAGTGAAACAGAAGGGGGCAGAGGTGTTCCAGGTGCCAGAGCAGAGGTTCCCCTGGAGTTTGTGGTGCAGACCATGGTGAGGTAGCCTGTCCTCTGGCAGTGGAGGTCCACAGTGGAGCAGATATCCACCTGCAGCACATGTGAGAAAGGAGGTGGTTCAGGACACCTAAAAACAGTCTTGTTCTCTTGCTGTCTTTAATGGAGACATAGCAAACTCACAAGAGGAAAGATATCCTTTCTGGGACACTTTTAAAAGCTTCTTTGGTGGAAAAAAAGAAAAAAAAATAAAAAAAGCAATAAAAGGCAAATGACTTCAAATTAATACAGATTCATCCCTGAAAAAGGCACTAATTGTCAACTAAATGTTTAGGACATAAGTGTTTATAGATGAACTACGCATTCAGTCCACAGTTTTATGGATTTTTTGACTCATTTGAAAAGCTCAGAAGTTAAAATGATGTTGAGTTGGAAAGTCTGTATTACTTTTTTGATGATACCAATTAATAACTCAACTGAAGGAGCTTCATCCTAAAAGGGAAAAATGCCCTAAATTACAGCTCATGTTCACTGTTTGCTGGTGACACAACCTAGCATTTGCTGTTAAAAGTTAAAAAAGAAAAAACTACCAACAAACCTGGAGCTATCAGAGATAGTGTTCACACCTGTGGAGGATGTTATATCCATGAAGGAGCTATTCCTATTTTCCAAGCAAATCATCAATCCCTTTCTCCCTGACAAAACATTTAACCTGTGTTTTTTCACAATAGATTCTAAACTGGGCAATTAGATGACACAATGTCTTCCTCAGGCTGATGCACTATATACGCAATTGTACACCAATACAAGGTATGAGAAATACCAAAAAACAGCAGCTATTCTTAAGCTGTTAAAGTGCTGGGATGAACTCAGATGCCAGAAAGGACCCTTTTGACCAGCTATTTTCTCTCCATGTGTAGATGGTTATGATCCTTCCCTCCTACACTCTGTGAGCTGAAAGAAGATATTTTATATTATAACGAAAACTAAACCAAACTTTAGGGACAGCATAGGATTTATTTTTGCCTCTGATGGTCTTTGAGGTGTGAACTGGACTTCTGGCTTTCTACTGAAAGGCTTTTAAATTTTACACATAATAAAAGATACACATCAGAGTCAATGGTTTGTTTTTTTCACCAGTGCTATTATCTATTTGTCTGTTTTGCGGACACTTAATCCACCAGAGAAACTGGTCTCTGCAAGGAATAGCAACTACAAAAGGGAGGCTGGTGAGACACATTTCGTTACAGTAGTCCTCTTAATAGAATATCAGTTTTGGAGAATATAATTTTTGGTTATTTATTGCCTAATTCTAGGAAATATGTGTTGCCTACCATTAAGGACATACAAAGCTGCTGGCTGTTTTTTTCAGCCATTCCCTACCTCTTCCATCCCCTTGTAAGTGGAGGGTAGATGGCAGTTTGTCTCATACCTCCAAACCTTTGCTTGAGGGATGCTGCAGTACAAGTTAAGTTTGTTACTCCAAGCCTGTGTCTGTCTGTGCAGTGTCTCTCACTAGTGTTTTAACTTAGGACATCTTTTATCTCTTTTTCAATGTGTTGAAAACATTTGTGTTTTTCAAGTAATGGCAGAGGTTTTTTCCCCCTTCTTTTCACATTATTCAATCTCCCTTTATACCTTAGTTTTTGGGGAGGGGAATGTAGGCTTATCATGGACATGATGCTCATATCAAAGAATTAGTTTCCTTGCATTTCACTTTTCAATATTCATATTTCAATTTTTAGTCACTTTCTTTTTTTTTTCCCTTGCGTTTTACATAGGCAAAGAGTGGTTAATTGAACTCATTTGGATAACATCTTCATTCTGGGTCCTCAAGAGTACTGCCTGGATTTCAACGCATTTGAGAAATTGGATTTTCTAGTATTTATATAAATGCCCCATTGTATATTCATACCTCTGTGGATAACTTATTTAAAGACATCTCTTGGAAGCTTTTGTAGAAATTAGGCATTAGGCCAAAGTATTGACATAATCATTATAAAATGACACTCCTACTTCATCTTATTACTATAGACGTACCTTGGATATTATATTGTGCTCATACAAGGGAAATAGAATGTAATCTGTCTCAGAAATTCTATTCCATATAATTTCTGTCATTTACAATGAAGTTAAAACCAGTTAATTGGAATGTATTACGAAAAAATGAAGTTATGTGAAATGCCCAAGTCAGAAAAAAATTCTGATCTGACATTAAAAATTAGACTGTATTTCACTTATCTGAATTGTCTTGTCCCTGATAAAATACAACTTGTCTTCAAAGAGGTTAAAAAAATCTGAAAACTTCCGTGTTCACAATTAATCCTTCCCAATGCGTCTCATATACCTATATATTGAACAGGTAGATATATTCTGCAAAAATTGCCTACAATGAATAACAATCTTCTTCACAAACCTGTTTCTACAGTCTTTTGTTCTGGTCAGATGAAACTATTCAAAACTATGCTGTAAGTCAAGAATTACACTGAGATCCTATACTTGTTTTACGTGTTTGTTTTTATTATCTGACAAAGAAAGAAACATCCTGTTTCTTATTCATATACCCAAGAAATACAGCAAAGAACTGACAGCACCATAATGAAGTGCACAGACACTTAGTTAGATTGAGTAAACTGTTTTAAAATAGATAAATTCTTGGATTTGGGGTTTGATTTCAGTTTAAGGAGTTTCAATTATAAAATTAAGAGAACAGTTAGTATTATGAATTTAGAAGGCTGTATCTTTAGTGGATAATTTCCTTCAAAATCACAGATCTGAAAGAGAAAAAAAAGTGCAAATCTTTTTGCAAATAAAACTATGTAGTAGCAGTGATTTGACATACGACTAGAATTTTTGTCAAATGCTTAGAAAATCACCTACCTTTTTATTTCTAAATAGAAAAACAAAGATGCTTTTATCAGGATAGATTCTAGACATGCTATTTATGTTCATATCACTGTTTATTAGCATAGAGTTACTCTTCAATTCAATTACTCCTGTCACTGCACTGACAGTCTAGCACCATTAGTTCAGGTATTATATCCTGTTACCTTTTGTAAGAAATAAGAGTGTTAAGATGTATCACAAAGCATTTAATGAATACTTTACTTTGTTTAAGTGTAATAAAATAGCTCTGTTCTGTTCTTTGTGTATGTTCTTTCTTGTGACTTCTCTCTTTGAAGTCATAGTGAAGAAAAGGGGTTTTATTTTCACATCAGGAGCTGCAGAGTTATAGCTTTAAGTGGCTTTACGTACCTTTTGGTGGGCCAGGGCAAGGCCAGGGCAGGATGTGAATCAGTGTTTGTAGCTGAAAAAGAGCAAACTTCAACAATGTACAAAATGTGGTGTTGTTATCTAATAAGTGGCCTGAAGAAAGATGGGATGTGCACAGAACCATCCATTTTGAGCTGAAAGGATATTGTATAATTGTACCAAATATATATATATATATATATATAGTACCAAATAGAGTCTTTATTTAGGCAGGAGTTCCATCAGCTGTAAAAGAATTAATTTGGACATAAGGCTTGATTTTGAAGTACTTATTTCCAGTTGTACCTATTGCTTTGCATATGCATTTAATTACAAACTCAGTCTGGGGAATTCAAAGGTCTAATTATCAGATGTCCAGAAGGAACCTGCATGATTTAAAATGGAAGTACAACTTATGGGTTGGACTTTTAATCATAAGATAGCTCAAGAGATATTCCATAAACACATTAGGCTAAAGCTTGTCCCAAAGTACCAAGTACCAAATGACCTACCCCCATACTGAAAATCTATGATGACCCCATTTTGATATTAACTTTAATATTTTGACATTAAATTTAATCTAAATTATTCAGAACACAGTGGAAAATACAAATAAAGAAATTTTATATCCAGAAGGTTTTTGTTTGTTTTGTTTCATGGCTTGGTTTTGGTTTTTGTTGGGTTTTTTGTTGTGGAGTTTGTTTTTTTTTCCCTCAGTAATAGCTTGTTTAAAACCTTGCATAAGCACTTTTATTGTCATAGCTGTTGTGTTGAAAAATTAATCTGTGGAAAACCTATTTAAATATTAGTCTAGTTTCTTTTAGACCAACTGCATAGGCAAAGGAAAGAGGAAAAGAAAATGAAACAAAGGAAATCTCTCACTGCCTCCAACAGGCAGACAGATACCCAACCATTCTCTGAACCTTGGAAGCCAACCCACAACCCCACTCACTTTCTTCTGTTTCACTGTTAATCATGGCAACATATGGCATGGAATATCCCTTTAACCAGTTTGTGCCCAGACCCAGCCTACTTACAAGGGTGACAGAGTGGAAAAAGAGAAAGCCCTGATGCTGTGTGAGCACAGTCCAGTGACAGCCAAAGCACTGGAGTGTTATTAATAGTGTTTTAGGCACAAATGCAAAACAATACTGTAGGGGCTACTATGAAGAAAGTTAACACCAGCCCAACCATCTTCAGGACAAGGATGCAGTTTCACATTATGTCCACATCACCCGAGCTGTCTGGCTACATGAGAGGACCATATGATGACCACATTCCCCTCTTTCACTTTCTCAGGCCTAATGACATTTATTCCCAAACCCTCCTTCATATCAAATCTTCTGGCTGTATAAACTTGTTCAGAGTGTGTCTGAGTGTGTGTGAATAAACACATATTTGGGTCCTTTTCTTTTGATTGCTTTGGTGGCCTGCATGGGAGACACGAGGGAAAAATCACCTTTCACTGATAACTGACAGCTGTATTGCATAAAGCGTAATGTGAAGCCACACCTTAGGTTGCCCTTTTTGAGTTGGCTGTCAAAGACGTGGGGTCTGGCTGGGAAGACTGTGATGAATAAGGGAATAAGCTGAAGAAAAATCCTCAAATAGTCAGAACTAGAAGGTAATTAAAATCTAAAAATAAAACTGAATGATCAAAACTATTTTATTCTCAGGAAATTGCTGAAAAGTCAGTAATTTGCAGGTTCTAAGGAACCAGAATTCTGTGGTACACTGAACTGTACTGCTGAAAGGCTACCAAACGTGTTTTCTTTACCATTGTATTTAATAAAAGAATGACTTGGCTAATTCAAGTGCTTTGTAGGGAATTCAAAAAATTATTATTCCTGCTACTTTTAACAAAGTATTGAAATTGTTCTCAGGGTAAACTAATATTCAGGAAAAAAATATACAAATTGATGGGGTTTTTTTCCTTCTACAGGGAAAAAGAACTCCATGTCAGTAGGTCATAGTGCAGGAACTAGAAGGAGTAGGGGAAAAAAAAAAAAAAGAAAATTGCCAAGTAGCAATAATTAACAGCTGCATGCTGGTCCACAGAGAAAAAAGAGTGGGTAAGATGGTTAATTTGAGAAGGCTGCGGTGAGAATAAAGAGAGCAGTGCAATGAGATAAATGCTGGCTTTTATTGCGGTCCCAAGCTTCTTGTGGAACAATCTAACTTAAATAGCAATAGTTTGATGTCTTTTCTACTGGCATTTGCCTTCCCTCCCTGGTGGACTCCATTTCTCCGTTTCACTCCATATCTCTGTTTCACCAAACCAGGTATAATTTCTCTGTAAAACACTATGTCTTGCACTATCTTGTCCCTTAAGAAGTGTCAAAAATTAAGATAATTACACAAAATTTAATTTTTAATTCTGTTTCAAAAGAAAGCAATATCTGTGCTGTTATAAATAATTTGATAAGCTCCAGTAAGTGCAATGGGAACCTTACTCTTTCACTGTTAACACTGAAGTATATTCAAAAAAGTCTATTGCAAATGATGTTAATACACTGGTTTATAACTTGCAGAGAGAAGTAGACCTCAACATTAATGATTTCATTAAAGATGCATACTGTAAGGAGCTGCTGAATTTTTAAAAAATATTTCCAGCAAAATTAATTTATTTTAAAATTATTAATGTTTCAGATTCTGTACACTGAGAGACCCATTGGTTGATTGATTCCTCTTCACAGGAAACTTTAGAACAAGCTGTTTCTATTCAACATATTGTCTTGAACACATGACAAAGAGTCTTATGAGTTTCCTTTTTTTTTCACAACTGAATGTCTGAGAAGTCCAGTTCAGCTTTTCTGACAGATTCTGTCCCATTTAACAGCCATAATAATATGATTTAGTGACTTAAATGGGGTGATGAAACTGCTGTCATTTAGGTCAGCACTAAGGATAAATGAAAGCTTTTCTCCCCAGTCTTTTGCAGTACCCTCAATTTTGTTGTAGAGAGGAGTTACTTTGGGCTGAGGATTGACTACATCTTAGCATACCCAGCTGAGAGAGCCTTCAGACTTCACCATTTTGCACTGAATGTACCAGTAGGCACCAGGAGCTTTTAGTATCTCACAATGAGGCTTTTAAACTGATGATGATCCAAAAGTGCAGTACATCCTCCACCATTTTGGTGTCTGACCTTGCAAATTGGGAATACCTTTGAGTTCATGTCAGTTTTTCTCTCACGACACAGCATACCACTTGACAAAAGCAATAAAAAATTCTGTTAAGAAGGTTGAAATTAATTATAGTAGCTACTTGTATACAAAGTCAATTTTTTATGCTAAGCACTGCAAGCTAATTCTTACCAGAGCTAGACTTTTGATGTTTGGGTCTTGTGACCTTTGTAGTTTTGGGGTTTGGTGGTTTTTTTTGGGGGAAAAAGGTTTTTTTTCACCTATTTATTTTTCTATCCTTTTTCATCTCTAGTGCATGCTTCTCACTTCACTTTTTTATTATGAATTGAATTTTCCTTCTACAATGCCTTTGATCCTCACCTTACACACAGAGAAGGCTTTGTGGGAGTGATTGATAATGGGAAGGTAAGAATTAATATGGATATGTTTTGAGTTAGTTTTCTTGCTCCTGTGTTTTTTTGCTGGTTTGGCTATAACTTTCATAATAGTTTTGTTGAAAGGCAAAAGCATTCTGGTGATGTAAATACTAGTGAGATTTGAGTTTTACATTTAATAGGGAAATGACAGTAGGATACTGCAAACATTTTGTCTGTAGGACTGGAATGTGGCAATGACACTTCGTAGGTTAATATAAATATCTATACAAATTCAGTGACTCCTGATTACTGCCAAAGAAAATGAAGCTGTCTTTACTTCTGTTATCAAAGCTGCCTAAGTCCCATTTACATATTGATTTTTAATTACAAGAATGTTAATATTCTCTTTGTTGACCACTGAGGGTGGGTTGTCCAGATTGCTGGGTTTATTCATTGTTATAATTAACATTACTACTAGTAAATAAACTGATAGCATATAAGATTTTTTGTCCTTTAGAAACAAAGGATATATTGATAATCCTTAGCCTTGGATAAAAATTTACTCAATATAGTGAAATATCTATATTTATAAAACTTCCGATAAGACATTCCAGAACAAGTAAGATGTTATTAAACAATGCCCTAACAATAAAACATTTTGTAATATCATGATACTCTGCCATTGTCTTTACCTTTCTCCTTTTATGATTTTATGCTTGACCTCTTCCTGAAAGAATTCTAAATATTTCTGATTATTCTAATTTTTCTTCCATTATTTAGTATTCCATGGTCTAATTTTAGTTACTACATTATTTTATAATCCCTTCAAGACTGTATGACTTAATTTATATACTCCGACACAAAATATATAACCAGAAACCACAGGCAATAAAATTTTATTGGATAATGAAACCATGTTAAATAACAAGTCTTGACAAATAACTCAATTGTTTTCCTGTACCAGCCACAATCAAACACAGAAATATTTTCCTCCAAGAGCTTGAGGTTTCGTTTTTCAATTTTGTTCTATGTCTTTTTTATCTGCTAGTAATAGTAAAGAATCAGTTTAAAATGCCTGGCCATTTCTAAAACCAGTTGGGTGCAGACAGAATTTAAAAGTCCCAGTACATATATTAAATGAGCTCATTGATTCAGTATTAGCCTAAACATTCATCTTGCTAACTCTCTTCCTATTTTGGTCTTCTAATGATGTAATTGTTTCAGGCTCTGGACAAATTTCAATATAAAAAGGATGAAATTTATGTCCAAAATAACATAGAAGAAAAAAAAAAGGAAAAGAAATAATTCACCAGATATCACGATCAGAGAATCAAAAAAAAAGGAGCTTCCATTGGGACTGCTCACTTTCAGTCCAAGCAATTCATGCTTCTTACATGGGGAGCACAAGAACAGTCAGGATGGTAACCCGGCAAACCTGAACCCCACAATGTTCATAGAGCTGAGAGATGTAGAAAATATGTGAGTGGGAAGTAGAAGAATAATAAGAGGGGCTTCAGCACAGATGGAATCCTAGGAATGACTCTTTTAGCTCCACTGCAGGGAAAAGTAGAGCCTATGTTCAAAAATTTGTTTTTGTGAAGTTATCAAAGTCAGTGGGGAAGTCAGAATAAAGTAACAAATATGGAAGCTTTGGGTCCAACCTACTGTCCCCATTCACTTGTTTTAAATGTCTGTTTCTTGAAGTGTGTCTATGTGTGGAAGTAATTTCTGCTGGTAATTCTGCTGAGATTTTACTCTTGAGAGGAACGGCTGAACAGTTCAGAAAAGACAACAGAACCTTGGCACACAGCTCAGTAATTGTGTCCTGTCTGACTCACCAAAGGTTTGATAGGAGTGCACTGAGCACAATGTGGCTTTGTGCCAGGGTATAAATATAGTTTAGAATCATTTAAAACCATTCAGAAACCCCCACTAACTTTTACAAGGATGGATAACAGAATAGCCCACATTATAACATTATTTTCTCCTTGTCATATAGTGCTTAAGTCAGAATATTCATATTCCTGCCCCTCAAAAGCATTAGGATAGTACACTCCTGAAGCGGGTAAAATTACTTTTCCCACATATGTTGCTAACTAAACTAAAATGCCTATGATTAATCCCTGCTGCTCTCCTACTGGCTTGAATTAAAAAAAAAAAAAAAAAAAAAAAAAAAAAAAAAAAAAAAAAAAAAAAAAAAAAAAAAAAAAAAAAAAAAAAAAGAGAAAGAGAGAAGAGGAAATTAATACTAATTTCAAGTAAAAAATTACTAATTTCAGGTAGAAATGCTGTTAGGGAGAAAAGTGGAAGAGGTTTTGGATCCATTAAGTATCTGACATGTTAATCATCAAAATTCTAAAGGTAATTGCCAAATGAAATTAAAGTACTACCAGCAGCTTCTTTTAACAATTTCTACCAGGAAAAAAAAAAAAAAAAACAGAGTGTTAGCAGCTAGGAAGAATATAAATTATGTGTCAATCACTGAAAAGATGAAACAGAGGAAAAATGTAATTGTGATAGATTGTGTCCAAGATAGAATACTGAAATAAGTAAAGGCACTGATATATAAATGTTAAAATGAAAAAATAAAAATAAATTTCTATATGCAAATGGCATAGAAGTACTAAGTTTGCCCTCAAAAAATGCTCCAGAGAAGGTCACATTGTTTTGCAAACAATAAGAGAATATTCTTGCTTATGGACAAAATGTTCACGCTAACCACTAAAAAAATGTATTAAGAATTTTTTTTTTTTTAGCTTATGGGGATTTCAGAGTATCTCCTTCTTGTTTGTTTATTTGTTTGTTTGTTTCTTTTTTAACTGATGTGTCCATTCCCCTATTTACTGCCCGAATCCTTTTATTCCTTATCTCCTTAGCCTATTCCCATATTGTAACTCCCAGTCACTTGCAACATCTCCTTGTCAACATTCAAAGTCCTTTCTCCTTGAGATGCCTTTGCCAGAGGACACTCTCGGGTATTCATAATATTTATTAATAAGCCACTGCTATCTCTTTCTTTCCCCTAAAAGACATAAAATGTGACAAGGTCTTCCAAGAAGGTTCTAGGTTTCACCATGACATGGTCAAGTGAAATAGGAAAGGTTGCCTATAACCCTAATATGCACTGAGACCTGTAAATTTTTCCTTAAAAACACATTTTTAATAGTCTAGTCAAATAAGAGGCAGAAACCTACTTGCAGAGATTCAGAGCTATGCAATAAAGTTGGAATTTAAAATTTAGATTAGCCATCAGGAAGAGGATTTTAACACTCAGCACAGCTGAATAATAGAACAGATTACCTAGAGAGGTACACTAAAGAGCTGCTGCAGTCTAATGGCTTCACTGAGCAGGTGAGATTAAGGATTAAGCAGATTTATGGGAATAGAGAACAGGAAAACTGTGTGTGAATTATTTACTGGATAAAACATCCAGATTGCTTTCAGTCCAAAAGTGTGAGGCTGTGGTTCAGTTAAGCTCACTGAAGATAACACAAGTTTTTCAGAAAATTTAAAAAGAAGTGAGACAAAGCTTATATTTTCTTCACAGATTTTTCACCTTCTACTTATATGTCTTACATCTCTTACTAGCAAAATGAAATAATATTTTATTAGAATTCTATGCATGAAAGAAAAACAAAATTATATTAACAGAAATTCCAGGATGATTTCCATACTCTTAATGTTATAAAACACAATCTGTCTAATTACTGTGGAAGATATTTTACCAAGTCAATGCATTGCTCAGGATTCACTACCAAGCTGCAGCACCAAGATTCAAAATTTTTAGATTTTAAACTCTATATGAGAAAATCACTTTTCATCCTTGTTTTTTGATATTTATCCAACAAACCATACCAGACTATTCTTAAAATATCTCTGTTCCAAGGCATTAAAATTATTTATTCTAAAGTAAAAGTTATCTGCTTGCCCATAACTCCATCTAAAATGACTGTTCATATTTCAGTAATCAACTGACAGTCAATGGCACTTATATTAGTTGCTTATTTACTTAGATTTTAATGGCTAGCTAAATAAATCTAAATTCTATTTAATTCCTCCAAATTATCACTACACTCCCTTTTCCTGTAAATTAATTTAAATTAGATTAATCAATAATTGAAGGCAGTAAATTTGTGTCTTTCTGTGTACTTGTGCAGCACACAATACAATCTGGTTGTAACGCTGATGTGCTTTTACTTGCTACTATTTTAAAACCAGAAGGGTGTTCAAAAGAATTCTCAGGTTGGATGATTAGTTTCTATCCCCCCTATTTAACTGAAAACTGCAACTTTGCTTCTGAGATCGGACAGAATCAGGCAGGTTCTTTTTAGATGTATCCATGCTCTACAATTTTTTTTTAGATATATCCATGATCTACATTTTCTTAGAAAACTTCTCAGCTCAACACATGTCTTTCCAGGAAATATCTGAACTCCTAGAAAACTTGTTCTATTTTTCTTAGCCTAATTGTGTCAGTTTGGAGCCCAAAATAAACACAAGCAGTTGTAAACCATCCTATGATGTCCACTCATACAGCACTCCTGACAACCAACTAGCAAATGTCTAGATTGAAATGCAGAAAAAAATTGAAATAATTTCACAGATCTGTAGCCAGAAAGATACCTATTGGCTCCACATCTGAAAAAAAAATCATACAGGCCTGTTGTTTCTTCCAAAGTCATTGTTAATATATGTATGTAGAAAACAAGCCAAGTTTTGGCATTTTTGTAAAAAGAGAATGTTATAAAAAGAATTCCCTATTACTGGGGAATCCTTTCACCTCTACAGAGAGGTATCTACAATTATAACAGTGGATACAAATCAATAAATCCTTGGATTCCAGAGGAAGACTGAATTTCAAGACACATGAGAAATACAGGGAGGCTGCTGCCAGCACTTGAATCTCTTTGCATGAAATTTGGAAATACTCTGTTGATCTCTGGGCAAGTGAGTTATACAAATGGTAATAGCTGACATTTTTCTTCTCCATTTATGTGATATCAGTGAAATCTGTGCTTTCAAGAGTGTTGATAAAATATTCCTTTTGAAGAAATATATAAATAGGTAAGTATCATTATCAGCTAAATCTGGTATTGCAGTATAACTATCATTGCACTCCAGAAAGGACAAATGTGAAAGGTTACCCTTGTTTTCTTCTCTTATCAGAACATATTGTACATTTTCAGAAAATGTTATCTACTGTCATCAGGGTAGGGCAAAATCAGCTGACCCTTTTCCTCTTTCCAAATTGAGCCTAATCGGTCCAGTTCAGACCAGCTGATATTGTATAAGACTGAAAGAACAGCAGTAATACTGAAATATGATTTTGCTCTCCCAGTTGACTCTCAGTGGAACTAACCTTTTGGCACTTAGTAGTTTGCCCTTGAGAAACGCTTCAGTAGTGTTAGCAGAAAACGGTAATTCTCTGTTAATCCCTTACAGTATTTACAAGTGGAAAAATAACAAGTCTAACAAAGCATCGTGTCAAAGAGAAATAGCTGAGATTCTGATAAATAGCTGAGATTCTGATAAATGCAACACAAAAATAATAATTAAAAAATAAACCTACGTTACGTTAAGGAACTTTTAGTGTATAAAGATAGTCCTCTTTCCTCATAATGCTTTGGGAAAAAAAATAGGTATTAAAGGGGCACTACATTAGAACAAAGAAATTTTCTTTTCTGTACTTAGATAAGACTAATATCCTTCCTTCCTCCCTTCCTTGACCATTATTTTCTACCTATTTTTAGCAGGAGTTGGCTGGATTGCTGGGTACTTCGCATTCAGATTAGTCTAATTTTTTCTTTGGTTTGTTGGTTAATTTTTCTGTTGCTACTGTCCAACTATGTCCTGTATTTTCTTTTGTGTATTTTGAGAGAATAGAAACATTAGATCTTCATATTCTTCCTGGATTTTCTGTCTGTAACTGCAGTAAGAACATAACAGCTTCCTCATAATCCATGGACCTTAGAGAAAGACCTAGCATATCCCTAAATATAATGACCCTGAACATGAATAATTCCTTTGGAAATAGTATGGAAACTGAAGTAGAAAATTATAGCTAAGCTTTGTTTCTATTATTTTATGTCTATCTATATTTTCAGATAAACAGATAAAAAGAATATTACAAAAACCTCTACAAAGTCTAGGTATTAAAATAGTATAAAGTATATTGGATGTCCTTGAAAAAAATAAAAGTGGTGAACCAGAAGAGGGAGATCCTTGGTGACATGGGAGAGCTGAAGTATACATGGCTGATGAAGTAAAACAGAGTCTAGTTCAGACATTACTGTTATGGTCAGACAGTTGGATTGGTCCCTTAGATAAGTCCCTTAGATAAGATAAGATAAGGTTTGTGTTTCTAGTGTGTTCTTACTGGTCCAGAGCTAAAAACAGCACCCAGGCTTTTTTTTTCAGCTGAGAAAGCTTAGGGCACACAAGGGTCAAACAGCTGGATCTCATCACAACAATCTGATTAGTGTCTAATGAGGAACTGACCCATACTTCTAATGTGGAGAAACACCACCTCTCAACTCACCTGGTACTTCAATGCAACCAGTTACAATATAAAAAATATCCTATTGTCCTGCTCTGAATATACAGAAATATACCAGAAACACAACTATTTACATATTCTAATAGGAGGACAGGAAAAAAATGAGAGAACTGCTCCAAAACCAAGGTGGAACTTCCATGATTTAGATCCTTGCAAACATATTACCAAATGTCTCTGATTTTCAGTGTAATCAAGAAGTCAAGCATGAAAACTAATTTTTGTCTTCAGAGTAGAATATCAAGAACCAAGAAACCTGGAAGTAATCATGGTGGATCAAAACTGACTTACGAAAATGAATTTATTTTCTTTATGTGTCCTGGGGCTTTTCTCCATGTATAGAAATAATCACATGGTATAAGAGCTTATATTAAGAAGGTAAGGTGAACTGTAATCACCCACATTCAAGCCAATATTTCTGATTCCTGTAGAACATATTAATTCAAACTTTATCTTTTCAATCATAATAGGCCTGCCTGAACAAGACCTGTACTACTGATTACAGTAAAAACAGGACTGGACACACAGTGTAATGTATTTTAAATAGTTTACTGTATAGTTATAGTTATATTACTGAAACAAATTGGAACGTACTCTTACCTCTCTCCTTGCTGCGTTCTGAAACGTGGAATTTAATAGGGGTAGTAACTCCTGCTTTGCGGGCATTTTTGTCTGGTAATTGCTATACTAATGAATTAAGCTTTTGAGCACGTTTTGTACTCCCCAGAGCAATTATTTTAGCCTTTAACATACCCAGACTCAATACAGTACACAAGCAGAGCTTTCTGTCAGGTTACTTTTGATGTGGGATGCAATTATTCATGGATGCATAACACATTTGTGGGTTTTTTTGACAAACTGAGCTTGAATAATTAAACTATATGTATCACTTTACCCTCACATAATGTAGCAACATATCAGTTGGCAGATATCTGAACACATTGGTAATGTCCTACCATATGTACTTTGACCAAAAGTTGGGGTTCTTTTAGTAGCTGAATTCACAGTGGAACAGGCAGCTACTAGGGAGGAGACATAATAAAATGATGTCTTCAGTGGCATTAAAAGAGTATAATTTCTGTACACCAGTGATATTGTTCAAAGTGTAGTTTTTAAGGCACCAAAACATACCTGAAAAATTAATCAGATTCACTAGGTTGTCACAAGAAGTGAAATGATAAATAAATGATATTGCATAAGAAACATACCATCTAAGGTCAGTAGTTTGAAGATAGGTATTGCAGGAGTGAGGCTGCAGTAACTGCATAAGATGCTGGGGTCTTCCCATCTCTGCGAATATTCAGCCTTGTGTACAGACAGACAGACTTTGCACTTTTCACAGACTGGTTAATGGGCAGTCACCTACCCAAGAGGTGAAAAATTACATAGGTAGCTAAGAAAAAAACCTTGTTTGGCATCTCTCCAGTCATTTTACAAATTCAGATACCCACAGTTACAATCCCCAGGTGCTTGTCATTACTCACTTTATGGTTTTTCAGATTTATTCTTGTGGTCAGGTAATAAAGGAGTCTGAGCTTTCCATAGCTAGTTACTGTAAATATCAGATTTATAAGCTTAAATTCTTTAAAATATTAGGTCTTTGTGAACACATCTAATTCTGATGAAGTAGACTTATAGAGAGAAAGTAATGGGAAGCTCTGTGTGGCCAATCTAGCCAACCAGCTGCGTGGACCAGGTGGGGGAAACAAGCAAGTAATGGTCTACTTACTGGGAGCAGTTTTTTGCAGATGATGCAAAAGAAGAGTATGTAACTGTGTCCTGTCAATAGCAATATTGTCAAATCTGATCTGATGCTGTAATAGCTAATTTCCCTCCTAGGGTGGGTCTGGTGTTCAAATGGTCAGGAAAAGGTCTACATCTCATCTTATTGCTGAAGATTCCTGTGTTAGTAGAGAAAAAAAAGGTACTTCAGCTGCACAGTTCTCCCTCATCTTACTGTCTATATCTAATACGGGTCAGATTGAACTCATTCTAAATGTTTCTTTCTACTTTTACAGTGAAGGCCTAGAGTCATGAGAAGAGATCACAGAATCACAGAATATGCTGAGTTGGAAAGGACACACAAGGATCATCAAGTCCAACTCTTAACATTGCACAGGACCGACCCCAAGAGTTGCACCGTGTGTCTAAGAGTATTCTTCAAAGGCCACTTGAACTCAGGCAGGCCTGGTGCTGTGACCACTTCCTCGAGGAACCTATTCCAGCACTCAACCCTCTGGATGAATAACCTTTTGCTAAATATCCAAACTAAACCTCCCCTGATATAACTTATACCATTTCCTGATGAATTTCAGGGTTGACTGGGCGTTGATCATTCTCTCGGTCAAAAACTCTTTTTATTGTCCCCCACATTTTTGACCAGCTTCAGTTCCAGTTGAGCTTTTCTGCACAGATTTTTCTCCCTACAGTGGCAAGCAGAAACTCTCTATTCTTCCTGTATCACTGGGCATACATCTTCCTTTTTTTGCCCTATTCCCAAGAGAAGATTCCTGTTCAGCCAAGCCAGCCTTCTGCCTCACCTGCTTGACTTCTCACATTTGGAAATTGCCTGCTCTTGTGCCCTTAGCAGATGATGTTTAAAAAGTGGCCAGTACTGATGGACAGATGGAGATACTTACATTAGACATATCTAAAGATAGGGAGCGATGCTAACCTGTGTGACATTATGTGTAAGTCTCATGAAAAGCTGGATTTACAGTAATTTTGTAAGACTGGTCAACTGTAACACATTAATTCAGCCACCTTGTTCTAAAGAGTTCTGGAAATGGTGATTTGGACCTCAAAGGTAAATCTATACAAATATATTAGGAAGCCTATCTGAGATCACACTCAAGTGTAGTTCAATTTGCTATTATATATGTAGCCTAGGAGTCTTCTTGCCAGCTGATCATTTTAAACTCCTGCTGTGGTTTTAGGATTTCTCACTTGCCTCTAAATGAAGCCTGATATTCCTGTGTGTCACTGTAACTGTCATCAGGAAGAGAGAAAGTAAACAGTGTGATAAAAAATAATTTTTTGCTTGATGCCCAGTAACTGAGCTACTGTGCAGTTATAGGTACATAGTACAAAGAAACATGAATGCATTTTCTCTGAAGCTCTGAATCTCAACAGTGACACTTAACTGAAATAGCTGCTCAGATTCAGAAGAAATCTAGAATTTAACTTTTTTATGTCCCAGTTCTATCAGTTTATTTATATTTCTCGTAACCCAGCATGCTAATACTCATTAATTCCCTCTGTGTAAGATTAAGACACCAAGCTCTCTGTCATGAAACCCACTCAGTATAATTTGAGAACTGGATGTCTTGAATATGACAGTAACCACCTTTATTTTGAACCTGGTTTCACTCCTAAATGAGGTTTATAGATTCCTCTCTGAAGAATAAGGGACCAAAAAACAAGACAAATGCTGCATGCTGTTTTGAAGTGTATTTTTATTGATTTCTAACTGAGACAGAGGATTCATTCATCCTTTGAATCCCAGGTTCACTGATTTTTCACAGGGAGGTTTTGAAGGACCCTATTTCAGACATACTAGGTGCTTAAAAAATTATCAGACATCTTACTATTTTTGAATCCAACTGCCAAAGTCTAAAAGAGACAGGATATTAACAGATGCTCATGAATATCCTGCAAAATGTGTATTGAAATGCTTTCATTTATCGATATATTGGTTTTTACCTCCTCCAAATCAATCTTGAAAGTGAGATTCATGTTTTCATAATTTTATCCACAACATTTCTATAGCTCTGTCATGTGGTTTGATCATTATACTATTTTAAAAGGAGTAGGTACTATAACACTAGCATTAGAAAATTCCATAGGTCTATCTTATATCAGAATAGGTCACAATCATAGAATCACAGATCCGAGTACTTTTACTGTTATAGTGACCATATTCTGACACCATCAGTCACTTGAAAATATCTTAAATTTCAAATAGGAACATTGAGATAACTGTACTATTCTGAGAGCTCATTAACATAACAGAAGTGATATTTTGACTTTTAAACATAAAAACAGAGATGAAGAAACTTTGCCTCATTTACTCTTTCAAAGCAGTACTTCCTTCAAAATAGTTGTAATGGTATCAGTGAGAACACCAATATAGCAATTCCTCCCAAAATGTGGTGAACATGCATGGTGGACATGCATGCCCGCCAATCTGAAAAAAAAACACAGGTGTTTGTTCATTACTGTGAGATTTTGAACATGAAAAGCCACTGTGGAGGGTTAACACTGTAATACAAATGTGTACTTGAAATTTTAAATATATTTGTAATTGATTCCTAGTGCTAAACCCATGCAAAATCATGAAAATAAAAAGTACTGAAAAACAAGTTCAAAAGTCATTCTTTGCTTTGGGTTCATGACTGCCAAGTGCAGTATTAATGACTTGGCCAGTTTTTCAATTTCTTCCCAGCTGTGCAACACTCTTAGACTTTAAATTAGACCCTTTTGGCAAATCAATAACCATTTACATTTGGAAAACAGTAGTCCTCATCAAAAGAGGCCAGGTTGTGGGAAAGTAATTAGTCTTAATGTGGAAGCGAACAAGGAACAAAATCATTGAAAGAAAGACACATTAATGAATCCCTCTTCCACAGCTTCACAGATGAGAGGAAAAATTACTTGGCTCAATTCAAAATTATAATAACCATTTGTATCATGAGACAGACAGGAACTTAGTTCTTCTAACTTGAACCAAGCACAGAGTTTGACATTATTCTTTAAAAATAAAGATAAACAGTTTGGATCTCCAGTCCCTGGAAACACTGAAAGCATTTGGCTTCATTGCTGTCTCTTGAGTCTGGAAAGATCCTTATTGAATCACTGTCAAATGGGAACAGTAAATGTTTACTGATTTCCAGTTATGGTATAATATTTTGTTTCCAAGTTTTTCTATCCAAAATGAACAATTCTCTAGCACTTCCACTTAGTCTTTCAAAAAAACTTTTTTTTTTTTTCTAACCTTCCAAAACTATAAAATACAGCACCAACACCAACACCTAAACTTAACCATTACAGAAGGTTCTTTTTACTTAATAAATGTACACAGCTGTTCATATTTCCATGTCAAACAATAAATCAATGGAAACATATTCAAATAAGCTGCATTTTGTTGATTACCTACAGAAAGGGAATTCTGAATTGGTGGCAAAAGTAATTTTAATCACTGAAGTCTCATTCTAATATAATTGCAGACATGTATATTTGCATCTTGAAACTTCAAGCAAGGCTACGTGGACTAAACTGCCACAGTACCACTGTTAACTTGTACTTTTAGAGATTTTCTATCCCTTTTTCTAAGTATGAAAATGAATGAAAAATGAAAATGGCCTTTTGGGGGTGGAGTTTCATTTTCTTATCTTCCGACTTTCTGCAGACATCATAAGGCAGACAAAAGATAGTACTATTTGATATGTTACAGAATAGCTAGTGTACACAATGACAAGAAAAATTGGTTGACATAACCTAATTATTCCCATAAAATGTCTTCCAACTATATTTCAGGTATGAAAAATCATGTTAAAAACTGCTCAATGAGTATCTTCAAAAGAGACATTGATTTGGAAATGAATTCAATGAACTTTACCAACAGTTTAGAATTATGTGTCCTCTCTCGAATGATTTACAAAAAAAAAAAAATCCCCAAGGAAACAGCATTTACATAAACTAATTACAGAAAAAATTATTGGACTTTCCTATTCTCTTCTCCACTACATCTGCATGGCAAACTTCCACATGCCATTTCAGTAATGTCTGGTAGAAAACAAAAAAACCTAATGAGGTAGTCAAATTCTGTGGCTGGGATATTTTAGCTTATCCATGTTTAATGATCATAACATAAAAATTAGTATGACTTTTATTCATTCATTATCTAAAATAAAATACAACTTCACTATGATACTCTTTTTGAGTCAAGCAGTAAATCCAAACATACAAGTCCTGTAAGATATTGAGGAGAACTATAAAGAAAACAAAAGATGTTTTCACATTCCTATGAAGCCACATATGTTGTCATTTCCAGCTGTAATTGTTTAATGTGAGAAATAATAGCTTTCAGTTAACACAGACAAGATGATAAAATTATTTCCACTCATTACCTCCATAATAGGTATGTAGGAATGGGAATGGTTATGAGTAGCTTATCTTCTCTTTTTAAATTTATTTAATATAGGAAGTAACTACTGATCAGGTTTTCAGTTCACAAAGGAACTGGAGGTTTTTGAATAACATAAAAAACCCCAGAATATCCAAACAGAGCATCCCATCCCACTACTCTTACCTGTGCAAGACAAGTCAGCTTTAGTGACAAAAAAAATTGTAAATCAATCTTTTTAAATGAGAAAAATGAAAGATGTATAAAGCTCTTAAAAGCCTTACAAAGTTCTTTCACTTTCAAACAGTGTCCTCTCAATAACTGCTTCTCTGGTAAACTGAAATATAATTCTCTAAAATTGAATTTATCTCTTTCAATAGCTTCCTGTTCTCCTGCTGATCCACATATAGATATTGAGCTGCCGTGACTTAGCCAGTTTTTAAATTGATATATTTAGTTCAATAATGACATCTAAAACCACTACACTGGTCTGAGACTATCAAATATAATGTTATTTGCTTTGTTATATTATACCTACTTAATTTATCATTATGTCTGAGTTATTGAAGTTGCACCAGATTGCAGTCTATCTTGTCAGGCATTTTCATGTAGTGTATTTTAGTCATAGCTTTTCCCATCCACTTTTTCTATCTGCTTTTCCCATAAATAATTACTGTAGTGAAGAGAAACTGGCACCGGTGAAGAATCACTATGCTTAAAACACCATTTAATACTTTGCTCCCACCTAGTTTCAGTGGCTAATACCTTATTTTTACCTCAAATGCAGTGTAGTTATAAAGCAAGATCTGTTTTCCTCCTAAATATACAGGTTAAGTTTCACCAGAAATATCTGCATACTTCTGTTCTTTGGTTTTTAACAGCATTATATAAGTGGAATACAAAACCAATAATGGTCAAGTGAATTCTCCCAGCTGTAGGCTTGAGTTTCTAAGGATAGCAATCAAGAATCTTTCATGAGCTCTGAATTCTCATGCATACAAAATTTTCTGCTGAGAAAAAACCTGTGTCAAAAACCTTTAGCAACGGCATTGCTATAGCTGTTAGTAACTTTCCTGTGTTACACTAACCTTAAAGTCAAATAATTTCCATTTCAAAATGTAACTAAATCTCTACACTGTGCTCTTCCCTCTAGTAGGTGTACTGTATTAAAAGTGGCATTGTGCATCATGAAAAACTTTGAGATACATTATTTATAGCTTAAAACAATACTGCTGCCAAATGGTGCTTTCTAACACCACGAGAGGATTTTTGGATGTCAAAGAAACTCAGTTAATAACTGTTTGCCCTCAGTAAACACTATTGCTCTTAAAAGCTATTGCTAGTATTAATATAGGAGGGTTGGTAATACCTTTATCTTTAGTATCTTTCACTGGTTTAGTATTTCAGAGAAGTGATTTTTTACTAACAACAGTTGAATTGAAAAGTTCTGAAATCTGTTATAAGATCTGTTATTTGAAGGACTGTAATAGTCACCTATTTTGTACTACACTCTGTATAAACACTAGTATGTGCTACAAAATGTATCCTGTTTTGGGGCCCATTCTTGGACCATACTTCTTGCCTAGGTTGAAAAAATTACTTTGAAAAATACCTTTTAAACAACAGTCTACCTTTAAAACAAAGGGTGAAATCTGCCTAACTGGAGTCCATTTGCTAAAACTTCTCGACTAAGTGACCAAAACAATGAAAATATTTATTTATTATTTCTTAACTTCTCAACACTAACTTAACCTTTTTGCTGACATTTTTTATTATCACATTAGTGCAATTACAAATTCAACAGGCTCCTTTGGGCACATAAAGCAGAAAATTCATGCACAGAAAAGAATTAAAAGCTAAATGGGATGGAACAAGAAAAAATACAGCTGTTTTCAAATTTTTGATTATGTGTTTTAATGTGTACCTCAGACTGCCTAACTAAAAGTTGACTCATAACTCCCAGTAGAACATAGTAATAGCAGTTCTCAAATAAACTAAAAGAGCTGCAGATCAGTCATAAATCAGCATACGTAAATACACTGTTGCCCTAGTCATAATAAATTAATTTATCTACAAAAACAATTGATAAGAGACATAGAATTACGATCTTCACTCAGGATCAGGCATCATTATGAAACGTCCCAGTTAAATGGACATTCAAATTGAAACTATATCTCACTCATTGAATCCATTGTATTTCTGATAGTTCCTGTTTCATTCATCAGCATACTTTGTGCTGAAAATTGATAGGATGTTTAAACTACATCGTGGTGGCATAAACACAGCCATAACATTAATTTTGTTGATGAATCTAGATAATTCCTGATGTAGGAGCAGCACTAAAAAAAAAACAATGAAACCTTTTGTGATGGGTGAAAATATCATCTTTTGCTTTGGCACACCATGTTCAAGCTATAGGTATCCAAACATTTTCCAATTTTTCTTTTTCTCTACATAAGTCATAATGAATATCATGACCCAATATGAAAATTGATATTACAAAGCTGCAAAGAAAAATGAAAGCAGAAATGAAATATGCTATCCATAACTGTAGTCTAATGTAATTGTTTGTAAGAATTATTTGTTATAAATTTCTCTTTTATCAGTTTGAAAAATGGGGGAGCTCTTAGGTAACATTTAGTGATTTGTAAAAGCTGCTTTGACTGTGCTTTGGTTCTTTTGGATACATCAAATGGGAGAATTTCTGACTATTAAACCTCATAACCTGGTTCAACACCTTCAAAATTCTTTAATACATAAGCAGGTACATGATAACAGTCCTTATTTTATTAATTAAAATTTTATAACATCTTTGTTCTAAGTAGTTTTGAACCATACTTAGTAGTTCATCCTGAACTATGGAGGAAATCTTATCACCAACTTTTTCAGATGGAAAAACAGAGGCAGCAGAGCATTGACTTTTATTAAATGAAGACAATGATCTTGTGTACTGGTTTTAGTAGGAATAGACTTAATTTTCTTTATAGCAGCTGGTATGGGGCTGTGTTTTGGAATTGCTAGAAACGGTGTTGATAATTTGAGAACATTTTAGTTGAGCAGTGCTTACACAGCAGCAAGGCCTTTTCTGCTTCTCAACTGCACTGCCAGGCTGGGAGTGCACAAGAAGCTGGGAGGGGACGCAGCTGGGACAGCTGACCCCAACTGACCAAAGGGATATTCCAGACCATATGGTCATCATATAATGCTGACAGTATAGAAAGAAGAGTGGGGCAAGGAAAGTTCAGACTAATGATGTTTGTCTTTCCGAGTAACCATTAGACACGAGGAAGCCCTGCTTTCCTGGAGGTGGCTGGACACCTGCCTGCCCATGGGAAGTGGTGAAAGAACTGAATTTTCTTTGTTTACTCATACGGCAGGACTGTGTGAGTGTCTGTGTGGGGCTTAGCTGCCTACTGGAATTAAACCACAACTTCACATCTCTCAACTTCTGATGATTGAATCAGCTGGACAATACATTTACTGTCTCTCTAAATGCCCTCATACTTTCTCCTTTCAATATATTTTGTAAAACAGTTTGGAAAAAAAATAAAAATTAGTTCCTTAAGTTTCATATCAGGAAAGAACTAATATGTATGGCTTAAATACAGTTACATAGTCCAACTTTGGCAGTGAAGGTTGTCATCAAAATGTTATCAGATGGATTGCTGTAATTGTTCCAAGGTCTTGAGTAGAAAACAGAGATGTGTTCTTCTTTTCCCAATGTGATTTTGTAGCATTAATAATCATAGAATAACATGAAACATCAGGGTACATTTAAGCTAAGTGGTAGAATCACACATAGAATACAGACTCTAAGTATTTTGATAGTCTGCATTCAGCACAAACACTCTAGTACTGCAGGCAAGAACTATACAGAGAGTGAAACTACATGAGTGTAAAAATCCTACATTAGGCAGATGAACGGTAGTGACTATCTTTTATCAAGGAGTTCTTGATATTGGTCCCCTGAGCACTTGTCAGTCCAGCTGCATGTGTCATCTGAGTGACATTTCTTCTTCATTGGTCTCCTCAGTACTTTTGGGCTTGGCTTGTTGAATGAAAGAATGGAAAATACTCTGGGTTTTTTGAGAACTGACTTCCTTACAGCTTACAGATAACCATGGACCACCACTTGTATTTACTAATGTACAATATTTGTACTGTATTTTGAGTAACCTCAGTGCAGTCAACAAATTCTTCCCTGTCTCTGAGAATGGTTCCAGAAGCTATCCTACCCTGAATACAGAGAAAGGACTGAATATCCAATTGTAGGTACTAAAACTTCTGGTTTTGTTTCTATCACTTTATTTAAATTTATATGCTGCAAAATATAAGCCTTTCCTTGCATAGCTAACTTTTCTATGACAACCTGCATTATTTTTCCAGCAGATTCATCTAATCTTGAGTTCTTAACTGAACTATCTAATTGCAAACCCTTGTTGCTCTAAGTTGCCTCTATAACGGCTATATGCCAACACTGATCCGGGAAGAGGAAATGCTGAATCTCTGCTCAAGCTGAACAGACTGAACTGATCTCTTGAAGTGCAACTGCATGTCCTTTGTCACTATAGGGAGGGGACAACCTGTTTGCCAAAACCACTGTTTGCATTGCCTGTAGCACACTGGGCTATGACATGGTGAACGGGGAAAACCCAGACACTTTTGATGAGAGGCTGGGAAGCCCGCTTAAAAGCGTTTTAGAGAACTGAGGTCTTCAATTGCTGCCTATTTTTGAAACCAACAGGTATGATTTTTCCTGCTGATCTTCACCTATCTTCTAAACCCCTAAATTAATCCTCTACAGAGACTTTTCTTCAGGATTTACAGAGTGAGGTAATATTTATAACTAGATAGAATTAGAACCTTTGAGTTCTGAAAAAGAAGTTGCATGGTTAAAACTAAAGATGTAGTTTCACGATATGGAGACAACAGTACTGATTCAAGCTGTCTCCTTCTCCCTGGAAGATTTTTGACTCCACATCAACACAGATTTTTGTGGGAATGTTTCATGAGCTAGGCCAGTAAACAGTGCTGAAATAAAGACGCACGAAGGGATGATTTGCTTTTCAGAAGAATTAGTAACAGGAAAGCTAGGAACTATGTTTTCACTAGGAAGGCTTTCTGCCTAAATGGTAACTCTTTCTCAAAGGCAGTTTCAATGCTTTATCCCCCCTGCATAGCAAGAGAAGTCCTCAGCCTCACTCTCTGATATGTGAAGAGAGAGATAGCCCTAATAGACATGTACAGAGACCTTGGGAATGTGGGGAGGAACAGAGAGGATAAGGAGAGGGTGGGAACTTGCCTTTTTCTCCCTACGGCCCAGTGCATAAACTGCACTGTTAGATAATTTGTAAGTTTCTCGTGTTCTGGCTTTCTAAACAAACTTCTTGAATTCTTTCCACAGCCTTGGCATTTCTGGGGATACCTGTGTGTCTTAATTTACAGGGCAGGAACAATCAAGTCTATGTTCACACCCTGATTATCTTTCCAAAACTTTCCATAGCACAGAACACTTGAAGTCACCCTCTAAGCCGCAAAAGATAACAGTGGCATACTGTGTTGTTCTTGAGCTTAGTGCCATTGCTTACAACTAGAGGTTGGGAGCCCCTGGTGGTCTAGTGGTTAAGGATGCAGCGCTGTCACCGCAGAGGCCCGGGTTCGAATCCCGTTCGGGGCCACTCCCCGGACAGATGGAGCTCGTTAGCCCTGTAAGGCAATCCATCTACGTCCTGAGGACCTCGCTGCCACCGTCCAAGCTCGCTTGGCCCCGGTAGATGAACCTCAGGATTTAAGGGTGGGCTCAGTTCCGTGCACAGTGTGTCTCACCTAAAAAATCCAATGCGCAGGCTGGAAGGTGTAAAGACCTTCCCTGGATCTTCGTTCGCAAAGACTGGCCATTATATTATACAACTAGAGGTAGTTTAGTCATAATTTTAAAGTAAAGTAAATTTTGTGACCCATCAATAAACTGTCATTATCATCTCTACTAAATGACAAAAAACTCTGATATAACTGATTTGTCAAAGACAAATGCCAGTGTTATTACCGCAATAGATGATACAAATCCTATCTTCTACTCAGCATCTACACTGACTCCATGAAGTGGCAATGCCAATGAGTGAACCAAAACAGGGAAGTCACTTATTTATGTAAGGAGATGAGAACACTAACTACATGGAATTCAAGACTACTTTTAGTCAAGGAAAAGAAAAGCTTGAAGAAAAAATAAGTTGTTATAGCAGAAATAAGTTTATAATCATATTCATGAGAAAGAAATTGAATTTTATTCCAGTAATACTTTATAAACTAGCAACCATATTTAAATTTAATATTTTAATATAAATTAAAAATAAACATAATCTCTGTTTTAGCCAATGTCTGGTGACAAAACATTTAATTCATCATGTAAATAATTGTGAGCAACTTTACCTACTGCCTTAGCACTTTTTTTTTTTCTTGAAACTCTCTTTCTCCCAATCCCTAAAATGCTGCTCATGGAAATTATTAAAAATATAAATATTACAGTGATGGAGGGGAAAATAGAGAAATTTCAAAGACTTAAGTTCATTTTTTTATTACTCCAGATCCAGGGAGATAGGTAAACATTTGTTAGAGTTTTGGAGTCACCCAAGTTTTTAATGTTAAACACATGCTTGAACTGTTTGTTGGATCCCATGCCTACAAAGAACTTGTCATCATGTCTGGTTTGGTAACCAGAGAAATGCAGCAACTGTTTTCAAAAGAAAATTCTTTGTATACTTAGATACTACTTACAAATATTTGACTTTATAAATTTACAGAGTATTTATTGTCTTACAATGTAGTTGACTACCAGTACTTGAAACTTAAAATTTCTTTTCTTCCCCTTTTAGATAGATAGGTTTGGTCAGGACAGGAAATTCATTTTTATCACATGAATATTTTTCCCAAATTTTTATCCAGAACTTTCACACAGAATCACAGAATATGCTGAGTTTGAAGAGACCCACAAGAATCATCAAGTCTGACTCTTAGCCCTGCACACACCATGGGCCTGAGAGCATCATCTGAATGCTTCTTGAACTCTGTCAGGCTTGATGCTGTGACCACTTCTATGGGGAGCCTGTTCCAGCACCCAACCACCCTCTGGGTGAAGAACCTTTTCTAATATCCAATCTAAAACTCCCCTGATACAACTTCAGGCCATTCCCTTGGGTCCTGTTTCCGACCACTACAGAGAAGAGATGTGATCTCTTCTCTGGGCAGTGCCCAGAGGGGCAATGCCTGCCCCTCCTCTTCCCCTCATGAGGAAGTTGTAACTGCAATGAGGTCTCCCCTCAGTCTGCTCTTCTCCAGCTAAACACATCAAGTAACTTCAGCCACTCTTCATGTGGCTTCCCCTCAAGGCCCTTCACCATCTTCATTGCCCTCCTTTGGGCACTCTCTAAGACCTTAATATCTGTCTCACATTGTGGTGGCTTTCCTCATTCTCCATTCTTTATTTGCTTTATGGTTTTGATTCAAGTCTTCTGTTCATTTACACAACAAAAGATATTCTTGAATGCCCAGAGCCACCTTTTGAGCCAGTGCCCAGTGACCTAATCATAGCTTATTCTTCACCTGGGTTATCTACTACTATTTTTGGGTGTGCTATCACTCCAGTTATTGTCACAGGCAAAACAGAGTCAAAATCAATTTATTGCTAATCAAATAAGAGGAGGGTAAGGGGAAATAAAACCAAACCTTAAAACATTTCCTCCTCACCCCCTCCACCTTTTTTTGGAGTTCACTTCCAATTTTCTCTACCACCTACTCCTCAGTGGCACAGGGGGTACAGGGACTGGGGATTTCAATCAGCTCATAACACATTGCCTTTGCCTCCCTCCTCATGTGGAGGACTTCTCATGCTCTGTCCCTGCTCCAGTGTGGAGTTCCTTCCATGGGAAACATCCTTCAGTGAACTTCTCCAGTATAAGTCTTTCCACAGACTGCAGTTCTTCACAAACTGTTCCAGTGTGGGTTCCTTTCATGGGGTATAGTCCTTCAGGAAGTGGCTGCTCCAGCACGGGTCTCCCACAGGGGGTCACAAGTCCTGCCAGCAAACCTGCTCCAGTGTGAGCTCCTCTCTCCATGGGGTCCCTGGTCCTGCCATCACGGGTTTCCCATGGGATCACAGCCTCCTTTGTGAGCATCTGCCTGCTTCAGCACAGGGTTCTCCACAGGCTGCAGGTGGATCTCTGCTCCACCATAGATCAACATGGTCTGCAGGGGGACAGCCTGCCTGAGCACGGTCTTCACCATGGGCTCCATGGAAATCTCTGTTCCAGCACCTGGAGCACTTCCTCCCCTTCCTTCTTCACTGGCTTTGATGTCTGCAGAGTTGTTTCTCTCCCATATTCTCACTTCCCTCTTGCACCTGCTGTTGTTGTTGTGCAGACTTTATTGGTTTTTCCCCTTTCTTAAATACCTTATTCCATAGGTAATACCCCCCTTACTTAGTGATGGGCCAGTGATGGCTCTGTCTTGGAGCCAGCTGGCATGAGCTGTGTTGGAGATGGGGGAAGCTTCTAACAGCTTCTCACAAAAGCCATTGAAGACCCTTCACTAACAAACCTTTGGCATGCCAACCCAATACACATGCCAGTGGAAAACTTCACGTAGCAAAAAAACCTCACAGAAGTCATCACCAATCCCACACACCAACACTTTCTTATATTTTCCATCTTCTCTCGCATCTAAAGTTCTCTGGCTTTTATTCTATATTTATTTTGTAAGTCTCTTGAGTCAGTGACTATAGTTTAGCATTAGCTTTCTATAACACTTAGTGAAATAGAGTCCTAGAAATTTCAAAGAAAATATAAAGAAACATTTTGTCATAATATCTCTGGTCAGTACCTTTGATACCATGATTTATGAGAGCTGTGAGCTAGAATTGGGTTCTTTAGACTTAGCTTAAAAAGACTATAAGGGAAATAGCCCATACTCACATATAGTGAATGAAAGGAATATACTTTTTGGTAATTTAATGTGGTTTTTTTTTTTTTTAAGCAAGCCTCTTCTGATAATGCTTACAATGTATAAAAAAAAAAAATTAGAGTATTTTTGTTGTGACTAGTTTGTGACAGCTCTGAAAATCTATTGTAAATTCTTGTGCTGTCATAAAAGCATAGCTGCAAGTAATCCCCACATACATACATTAGTAGGTGAATGAATTGACATAATAGCTCTCACTCCCTTTCTACTTCACTTTGCATTATTTTTTCCAAGACAAATGTAAAAATATTGATTGCTAACACCATTTTTAGAGTATGATACTACTTTGTATTCTTAGTTAGTATGTGTTAGTATGCAATGAGCCATGTAGGAAAATGAATATGCTCATCATAACCTTGTTCAAATTTAATTTCCTCTTGAACAGTTTGGGAAAAATCCTTAGCTGGTGTAACTGTTGTAATTGCATAGAGCTCAGCATATGTCCTTTCATTTATAAATACATGGAAGCTCCAGATTCACTTGCCTGTGTGGTGTTATAGAATATTTTGTTAGCTGTTTTGAGAAGAAATGTTTGAGTCACCTGATCCAAACCTAAGAATAAAATTTAAAAATATTAAAAATAAACACAGTTTAAAATAGTTTCCAGGCCTAGTCTTTCTTAATGACCATTTTAACCATTCAGAAGTCCAAATGCTGGAATTTACTGATTTCCTGTAAATGATGCTTTTTGGTTTATTTTTGCACAAAGATAACATTTATTTTTAAAATCATTTTCAGACTCAAACAGTTTATTGTAACGATGGTATAATTAGGTTATATCTAAGGTGCAACCTAAAAGACTCTTCCTAATGTTGGCACTAGCAGATTCTTATTGCTAGCCTATTACAGCAGAAAATTCTGGTCCTACACTGTCAACTTGCTGACAGGAACTCTTTGACACACGCCCAACTATTCACCTCAGGGACCAGGGAAAAGCAGTACTGAAATGTTTGCAGAGCCAATTTGATCTGCTTTTTCAAAGCTGTTCAAAGCTGGAAGGAGGTTTGGTTTCCTCTTGTAGAGTGGATATATCTACCCCTAATCTGCCTTTCAAAATTACATAAACCCCACTTATTTTTTAACTCTTTGAAATACTTCTCATAAAACTTCTAATATAATTTCTGACATATGCACATAGTCATACAACTGTAGGATAAAAGGTCAGTAAAATTAAAACCGAGAAAACTTCCTACTACCATTTCTACCATTTTAAAGGAGTATGACTGAAAATGAATCTTGCCCGAGACCTTTCTGTGCAAGACTTGATGTTAAATCAGACTTAAAGCTCTAAAGTGACTGTAGAAAACTGCCAAATTGTTCAGGGCCTGATTCAGCAAACACAAGCAGGCACATAGGGATTTATGAAAGCTGATTTTCCCTTTTACAGGGAGGTAAATTAAATGATATGTGGAAAATTAATTTACCCCTGTGCGTGTCTGCATGGGATCTTTTATTTTGTAACTTCTAAAATCATGAGGCAATAAAACCAAAAACACTGAAATAGAGTGATCTTCCCTATATTACAAGAGAGAGTAGCTAAGAATAAAGATTGCTACAGAGGAAGTAAAATATAGGATATAGGTCTGTTGAATGGATCAATTGTCTTCTGGCTTTCAGTAGTACTGGCAGGGGTCATCTTCCCAGTGACAGAGATTAAGTTGCCTCTGGAAAAGGAGATTTATAAATGGTTGTGTACATGATGTTTTATGACTATGGCATAAGCATAGGTTACCAGTAGTTATGCTTTTCAGCAAAGCTGTTAGGTGGGTTATTGGATAATCCTTGCTTTCCTCTAGGAACAGGAATGCACTGTCCAGTTTGAACTGGTGACAGGTAGTACACAATGGACAGAGCACAGGCCGAGTAGGCTGTACACTATCAGTGGTGAGCTGTAGGCAGTGTCTTCTCAGTCTTTCTTTATTATGTTAACCTAGAGACCCCAGTGTGGGCAGACTGTCATCAAGGAGACATATCATGAACCACTTCATTTCTCATAGGGAAAGACTTCAAGAACATAGTTATCTCAAGGCAGATCAGGCCAAAGGGCTTTCACCCTTTCTTTTGCAAGTATCAACTTTTTTCTGTAACTCCCTTCCTTGTCCTACATGTGCCAGCCCAAGATGAAAGAGTCGTCTCTTCTGAGACTGTAATCCTGCTCTAACCTCATTATTAAGAAGTGCCTGAGAGTGAATGCTACTGGCAATTTCATGATAAATTCTGTACCTGTAGAAGCTGAGATTCTGCTGAGGTCTAGTTAACCTCACAGTATTTTTTTTTTTTTGCACTTACTGTATAATTTTTTTTTTCTGTTTGTAGTGGTGCCTGTGTGTACTCTTTCCATTAACTATAACTTTTGACAAGATGATGTGTTTTCCTCAATAAATGATGGTTGACAAGTAAGTACTCCATTTTCCATTTCCCATCACTTACACAGTGAACAGAAGCACTTAATGAATCAAAATTCTACCTCACTGGCTAAAATAACATGCCATTAAAAAAAAAGTAAATTAAAAGCTTTACTAAACTATGCAAGTAAGTCTTATTTCAAGTTACAAAGACAACTGTAATAAACTTTAATAATTTCATAGGTAAAGCTATCTTTTACAAATGACAAATAACTAACAGGATGGAGAAAAACCCTCAACAAAATCTAGAAACTATGGTAGATTTCAACAATTTTTCTTCAAACAGCAGAATACACTACATTTAACCAGCTCGCAGTAATTAAACAGCACAAAGCAAAGAAGAAAACTGAAATCAGAAAATATAAACATAGTTTCCCTTCTACAAAATGGCAGAAAAGAGAGGGGTCCCAAAGCATGCATAGCAAAATTATTAAGTTCATATATTAAATGTTAAAACTAGAGAAGAACCTGAAAAAGGAAAAATAACAACTGCAATATTTATTAAAAAACCAACAAAAAACCACTGAAAAATACAAAATGATTTTTGAGGAAACCATCCACATGTGAAAGTGAAAAAAAAAGTCCGTAAAAAGGCACCATCCATGTTTTTCAAATGGTGAAAGAGTTACTACCTATAATTATTATAAATACTTCAAAACCAAAAGAGATCTTGATTTCTTTGAAAAGACCTTTTTCACTGAGTAGGTATTCATCTGTTAAAAGACAAAACCACTCTACCAGATCCTACTCATCAATGTTAGTTTTAATGAAAGTGCAGAAAGATGAAAGGCTGTTTAGAAGTCAACAAGACACAACTATTTGAACTGTACAAGACCAAGAGATACAGATAATCAAGTAGGGTGCACCACAAAAAAAAATCATAATTATAAAAAGAATAGAACTTGAGAAGTAAAGATTATCCTATGAAGGTGATGCCAGTGATTTTTCTTTAACCTGAAATTATGGTAGAAATCATCCCAGTACAAAAAATCCTGCACCAGTAGTTTACTACAGCACTTTTACAATATAATCAACTTAGTTACAAGGAGAAAAGGTAATTATCTAGTCCAAAAAAAATTTCTGCAAAGTAAATATCACTTATGTTGCAACATGTTATATGGGAGAAAATAAAAAGTGACAGCAATAATGGAGCAATACAGTGAAGTCAAGTAAAGGGGTAAAAATGTAAAAAACCGCTTCATCATGGTTTTATAGCCTCACATATTGTTTTGGATAGTTCTTATAATGAAACATATTTTTACAGTTGTTTCAAAGATATATGTACTGCTACACTGGCATTTTAAAAGTGTGCTTTTTTATGCTGGTTTTCAACTTATCTGCAAATTCCTTGATAGCCTTACCCTATAGTCTTCCTCAGTAGCTTTAATACTATTTCAAAATGTCATTCACCAGTACTTTATTTCTATGTATTATCACTGAATGTCTGGCATGGACATGCAGTGGTAATATACCATGAGCAAAAACAATTCATCTTACATCTTGAGACACTACATGTCATGAAAGACTTATTAAAATAATCCAAACCCTGGTTACTTCTAATCACTCTTAAAAATAAAATCACAGAATCAAAGAATATGCCAAGTTGGAAGGGACCTACTAGGTTCATTGAGTCCAACTCTTAGACCTTCACAGGACTATCTTTGCCTGATTAAGTAAAAGGAAAATCCTGTCTTGGAGACTTAAGTTCATTTTTGATATTGATTACTGCTTTTAAAAATTATCTTCTTACAATTCCAGTTCTTTTTAGTAATGTGAATTTGAACATAGAATATGAAAGCTTTTTATCCTTTGTAGCAGATATTACAACATGTTATCCAAGATCTCTTGACATTCTGTTTTCTTAATCTGCATATCTCAAAAAGATGCACTGAATGCAGGCTTTCCTAATGCTATTTTATTGGATTTTTATTTCATATGTTTGATGTACAGTATATTGCACAAAGCTTCAAAAATGCTTTTAAAATGCATAGAAGATACAGATCAGTAAGATATTTTGATTTCTAACCCAGCGCTCATCTTTATGTTGCTTTTTACACCGCAAAACCAGTAACAGAATAATATATGGAAACATAGAGCAACATATATAATGAAATGTAAAAAATAATAGAATTTTCATATGAAGTTACACATTATCAAATATTTTTAGCTGACATACTGATAACCTTGTCTCTAAATATTTTTAGGCCACTTCCTATCAACTCTTGGTAAGCTTTATCAGACACAGTACACTGCA
This sequence comes from Empidonax traillii, assembly GCF_003031625.1. Lineage (NCBI taxonomy): Eukaryota > Metazoa > Chordata > Aves > Passeriformes > Tyrannidae > Empidonax > Empidonax traillii. The sequence goes on from NW_020955702.1 coordinate 485,133, forward strand.
ACAAATTCCTGTTATTGATCCCCCCAATGTGATTTTAATCTTTTACTATGCATCAAATTACTTTCCTCTGTATATGCAAATGACCCCTTTAAACTACTTTAGTTACTCGTGTTGTAATATTGATATAAATCTGATATTGATATAAAACGTGCAGCAGTAAAAGAAAGCACTGTCAATATACAGTATGACTGAACCTATTATTATTACCAGTGATTTCAGTATGAGAATATTTCCTGCTTTATTTCTCACTGTTTTCTACATAATATTTTGTTGTTTAAAATTCAAATTGGTATACCAAAATACATCTCCTGTTATCTGCTGACTACAGAGTCTGGTATTTTCCTCTTTTGTGGTTTTTTTTTTTTTTTCTCTTTACAGCTTCAAGGGTGGCACGGGTATTATTTGCAAAATCATCTGGGCTCTTTGTATCCTCCTATTATCAAACAGGATAATCAAACTGGATCAAAACAATACTATTTAAACTGAGTCTGCAAACAAATCCTGTCTTTTTGCTTTTATTCTTCTAGCTTCTAACAAATCCCAGCAGAAATAAGGTTCTTTCTGTTATCAAGAATAAAAAGTCTCTTCAATTCGTGAAGGATCCTGAATAGCCAGGAGTGTGACCAGTGGGAAAGGCCAGGCTTCAATACAACACACACACTTATCAGAATCTTGTAAAATAAACTTTCTGGATCTAGTTCAGTATTTTAAGTATCCTGATAAAGCCCAAGTGCACTTTGATATGCAATACAGTGCAACCCTATTTTTTACAGAAGTATGCCATCACTCAAAGAAAAGGAATTTTAATATTTATAGAAATAAGAAGACAATGGATTTTAGTTTTGATCATCAGGTAACTGAAAGAAATATTTCAATTTTCCAATGAGTTCTTGTATTGTGCCTTAATAATTTGTTTGTTATTATATTTGGCCATTTAAAATTAACCTTGCTTAGCTATTTTTATTTTTAAGAGATAATTTTCATGTTCAGAAATCCCTATTCAAACATTGGTTTATCAAGTTCTGAATTTCATTTTTATCAAGTACACTCATCCCAATTTCCTTCCTAGAGCAGCCTAAAGATTGAATTCAAATCTGTTCAGTATTTTCTAGCATATACTGTGAAAATACACAGTGCCTTAAAATCTGGTCATTCCTGAAATATATGGGTGGTTTTTTTACAGTGTAATAATCTTTATCTACTTGGTTTTACCCAGTGTTATTTCATGTACAGTAGCATCGCCTCAGATGGTCTATTATTTTGATCATCTCTTGTACCTAAGGAAACAAAAGAGTAAAGAAAAATATATCCTGGATCACCAGGAACATTTAGCTGGACTTCTCAGTTTGCCATCACAAGCACTTTCAGCTGCATTCTGCCAAAGACTATCAGCCAAGGAATCTAAAAACATTTCAAGATATGATGTGCATGACTGCAAGGAGGAAAGACAACCTTATAAGGAGTTTATTGTCAAGACTTGTATGTTGGCATGAAGAACCACAATATAACCTGTACTGTAGCTGTCTTGAACTTGTTCCTACGGAAATGTGTGGTAACATGCTGCTGTCAGCAAACGTCAGTGACTGCTGGATGAACTTGGCTCACTAACTGGAACGGCGAAGCCTGCACATGTGGATAACAACATCTACAAATCTTATCTTATGCTGAGATTAAGCAGCATATCTTTATGATTAACAGTCCTTTACCTGACAACTGAAATGATTCATAGATTTGTTTACCTCTAAGAAAATCCTGCTAAATTTTAAGGACCACAGTGACAGTGCACCTCACCATGGGCAAGATCTGCCTAGAGTGCCATGTTCAACACAGAGATGGAAAAAGATCATTGAGGCAACCATAAACCTACCATGAAAAGACTTATTTGAAGCTGCAACAACCAGCTTTTCCAGCATCACCAGGAATGTCAGATTGCTATTACCTTTTATACTGCTTCTGTTAACATCAGAGGGACATATGATTATTATCACCTTTTCTACCATTTTATTCCGAGCACTTTTTCTGCTATTTCTATGTTTTGCTCAATAAACTAATTAATTAGCCTTGGGTGTCCATGCCTTCTTGAGATCCAAAAAGAATGAGTGCAAAACAAGGAGTTGCTTATAAGTAGACTATATAAGCAAACTCCTATATTGCTAGGATGTCCCTGCCAGAGAAGTCAGTATTAAATCAGCATTTTTCCTGTGTGAAACTAAAATTTTATTCCCTTTAGATCTGATGTTAACTCTTCTCCTTTTCTGTGTAGGTAGACAAACTGTCTTATACTAATTCTGTGAGTGTGCTATACAGCATGAACGAGCATTACTAACAATAAATAAAGAAATAAAAAAAAAAAAACACATTAAAGGAAAACTGTGTTTTGAAACATGACTAGTAATGCTTTCTGACTATCTTCTTTGTGATGTTAGCAAAATAGATCAGACCGATTATGAACCAATTGCCAAGAGGGCCTCAGGCAAAAACTGTATCAAAAAGACACTTTACCGTGACAAGCTTCTATATATAAATTAAAGGGAAAATAGGAATACACATGAACAAGATAGAGATTAAACCTACCCAAGAAGAGTCAAGTCAGTTTAAATTGACACCTTATCTTATTCCAAATAAATTTCCATGCAAAGGAATTATGAAACTTAAATGGGAATTCAAAAGCAGTGAATTTACAGTGAACTCGGTTGAAAAAGAAGTTTCCTCTCTCATAAGAATGTTCAAGAATGTTTGATTATGTTTGTTAGTATTTTTCTCTACTGTAATTATTCAATTTTCCCATTAAAAGAAAAGAAAAAAAGAAAACTCAAAGAATTTAAACTAGCAAATATAGCAATAAAATGACAGTGGAAACTTGTGTTAAAGGGCCTTGGCCTTATATAAAAAGAAAAGTAATTTTCAATTAATTGTTTCTACTAAAAAATTCCCACCTGTGTCAAAGTTTAATTATACTACAGAAGAAGTTCACTATCTGAGAAGAAACCTGTTATCATGCTTATCTCCTACATTTAGTATTCCATGCTACTGACTATGAGATTACATGGCTTTTGAATATTTGGGGTTTTACATATACAACCAAATTACAGATGTTAAATTAGCTACAAAACTTTTATTTCAGAACAGATCACTTATGCCAGATACACCTATTGTGTTGGCATTGACACAGGCTGCCTAGGAAGATGGTGGAGTCACCACCCCTGGAAATGCTCAAGACATGACTGGACATAGTATACAATGCTATGGTTTAATTGACATGACGGTATTCAGAAATGGTTGGACTCAATGGTCTTGGATGTCTTTTCCAAATTAATGATTCTATGATTCTGTGATCTATAGAATGCTTTATTCCATATTCACAGAATCACTGAATGAGTAAGGTTGGAAGGGACCACAGTGGGTCATCTGGTCAAATCTCCTTGTAGGGTCCCCTAGAGCTCATTGCTTAGAATTGTGTCCAGACAACTTTTTAATATCTGCAGTAAAGGAGATTCCACAACCTCTCTGGACAATCTGTTCCAGTGCATGGTAACCCACACAATACAGTTCTTCTTGATGTTCAGGTGGAACTTCCTATCCAGCAGTTTCTGCCTGTTGGCTCGTGTCCTACTGCTTGGCAGCACCAAGAAGAGCCTGGCTCCAGCCTCTTGACATACCCTCTCCAGATACTCGTAGACAACGATGAGTTCTCCTCTCAGTTGTCTGCCTTCCAGGCTAAACAGGCCCAGATACCTCAGCCTTTCCTCACAAGTGAGGTTCTCCAGTCCCTTAATCATATTTATGGTCCTCTGCTAGACTCATTCCATGAGTTCCAGGTCTCATTTGTACTGAGAAACTCAGAATTGGACGCAGCACTCCTGGTAAGGCATCACCAGGGCTAAGTAGAGGGGGAGGATCACTTCCCTCTCTTGTTTTCAATATTCTTCCTAATGCAGCCCAGGATTACACCATTTAATCCAGTTTTACCCACCTTCATGATATATCTACAGGTATAAAACTTGTCAAATACTGAGTACAAGAACTAGAACTTGCCCTTTCAGAACACTGGCTATGTTTTCCATCGTTAGTTAATTCATAACCTGTACAATCTCTTCAAGTAGGGCTGTGTTGCCCTCTTGGTATTGCTGACTAAAGAGACTTTTTAGATTATTATTTTCCTGTGAAAAAAATTATTTTATCAAAATTGATTGGTTTTAAAAAGAGGTTTGAAAATGAACCAAAGATGTTAAAAAAATCACTTTGAAAAGCATATGAATATTGCTGACTGAGAGAAGTGAAACTACAATAAATCAGACAAATTGTAAATTGAGGTTTCAGGATAGTTTCCAGAATGTTTTTTATTGATGTTAATGGCTTTTGGGTGAAATTTCCTTTACTTATAAGGTAGAATTCTTGTGGATCCACTTCTGCAGATTTGCAATGCCATAATTCCCTCTGTCCCACTCTCACTTTTTCTCCCAGTCTTATGGGAGAAGGGGAAGGAGAGAGAGGAGAGGAAGACTAAAAGAGAAAAGACAGTCAATGTTTAAGTGACACAGCCACAAAACACAGAGTAGTTTTGACAAATTATTAAAAAGTTGTGAGAATGAGAAAACATAAGCATGTAATGTCCATATTCTTCTCTATCCTTGATCTATTTTTGCAATCAATTTAGCTGAGCTAGTACTGACCACAATGTAACTGTAAAAACTGATAATAACAAACCAAGGTCAGCAGGTATTCAGTTGTCTGAAGTTAATTCCAGATCAGTTCACATAAACTGATTTCTTAAGTCTGTTTGCTGAAACAGTACATTTCAAACATGCATATAAATCTTGTCTGATATTTAATAGTAGATTTTCCAAGGAGCTCAGCTATCATATGGGGCCCTCAAAGGAATTTTGGAGAAATGCTGAACATTATGAAGCATTGAAATCTAAACAGTAAGCAACAAAGCAGAAAATTTCCTTAAAATAAAGGTATCTTTAAATTGAAAAAAATAAAGAAGGAATTATAAATTTAACTTTAATTCAGTAGTCCTATTTGACTCAATCTTTGACATGGGTAGCTAGAAGGATGCAAGGGAAAAATAACTTCTTTCTTTTTGTCTGGTAATTTGCATAGTCATTTATTTTTGCTCAAAAGTAAACAATTGTAACAAAAACATGCTGTCTCAGAGTATTAGGATTTTTACTGGTTTTACTAAATTAAGAATGTATATGCTAGTTATAAATCACTACAGATTACGACTCAAAATTCTGATATTAACAAAACAGGAGAATTATTGGAAAATATTAGTAAAAAGCATTGAACAAATCTAGGGAGAAGCCTAACAAATAAAGTGTAACAAGTGCTGTGCTGAAACCAGAAATTTCTAATAATTATATAGTAAATGTAACCTAATGCCTTCTGAAATAATGAGTGAAAAATTTAGACATCTGAAAATGTTTAAATGCTGAAACAGCTTAAAAGAGCACAACAATGATTTCCTTTTTCCTATATAAAAAAAGGCCACCTGTACAATTGTCAGTTTTATACTGAATAAAATTTTAGAACACATTTTCAGGTATTAATTGCACACTCAAGTCCATGTACAATTGCAGGACGAATTCTGACCTTTTTCTGCAGAAAGTTAAAAAAAATCTACCTAAGGCAATTGCAAAACACTTTCTTCAAAAACACACTGTCTCCTGGCTGTCTGCTCCTTGAAACTCTGAGGGACCTGTGGGATTTGCTGTGGCAAAAGGTTATCCAGGAACCTTAGAAAAGATGTAAACATTTCTTCATTTTCAGGCACTGCCTACAGGCTCATAATTTTCTATCACAACAAGGAAAGCTCCTCTATTTGTCATTGGATAAGGCAGCTATATTTAATCAGAATCTGTTTTCCCAAAGAGCTCCTGAGGATCTGAGAAAGGAAAACCTTTTTCTTTTGGAAATGCACACAAAACTTTCTTCTTTTAAGTGTTTCTTTTGAAAATGGTGTGAAATTACTAAAAATGTGAGGATTTTTTTCACTCATCTTTGTATTTCATATAGAGAGTACCTGCACAGCTAGAGATCAATAGAACCACATCATGTTACAACAGCCTTATTCAGTCAATATTATTATCCAGCTTAATAATGCTGGCAGCTGGGATGGCAGTAAAAAAAATGGAAAGCTCTCTATGTCTATGCAACAGAACCATTACAGCACCCATTGGTCTCAGTCGATAACTTTTTGGGACTTACACTGTCAAGCACATTGCTTTTCTTTTTCCTTAATAAAACAGTTCACTTCAGTTTCAAAGACTAAAATTGGCAGTGGGTTGGTTTTATGTAGGTGCCAACACTTCAAACTCATTTTGAGGTGGGGCTCCAGCTGTTGGAACTCCTAGAGAGAATTAGTTCCCAAAGGAGTCTGCAGTGCTTTGCTCCTCATTGACCAAACTAACATATTTCACTCAGCAAATTCTCCATCAGAAGAGAATGAGCCTTTTTCCAGGTACAGAAATATCAGTCTTACATAAGACTCCACCTTTCGTACAGCATCCCTGGTGTAATTTTAAATGCTACAGAAATATATACCAAATACTATTAACTTTACAGTATAACCTTTAAAATAAATGAACAGGACAGTAGTGGAATAAAAAAAAAAATATTAAATTATGTTGCATATCTTTTCAAACCATTAAAATGCCATCTCAAAATACAAAGCACTAATTAAAGGCTTTGTGAAAGTCTAATTTGTCTCTTCCAAGGTTATGCAAGGATAATAATTAAAAACAATATTAATTCAGAGCTTTCAATGGAATAATAAAAATAAGGCAATTTATTAGTAAGAAGTCCAGTAAGCCATATTTTGGTGATCTGCAAGTGCTCAGGCCTAATTGCCTCATCTTTTAGTGACTGGTAACTAAAGGTTATTATTGTGTGATAACACATGCAAAAAAAAAATTCAATTTTATCATGTGCATGCAATTACAACTTTCTGGTTATTTTTCTAAGGACAGAGGTTGAAAAGAGATTCATTTTTACACGCTGAAAAAATGTTGGTTTATTATATTATAGAGAAGAAAACAGATTACCTTATATCTCATAATTGTTCACTCAGTTTATTGTAAAGGAAATAACAGTTTCATATGTAGGTCCCACCATCTTAGATGAAAAGCTAATAAAAAATACAAGTCATTATCCTCTGAGGTGTAAATACGAATTGTTTATGAGAAGTTGGTAATTGTGTTCATTACAAGGCAACATCAAGTTGTTAATTTCATTTTCCATGATTGGGAAGAGGTAAAACACTTTCTAAAAGAAATTTCTGATATTACAATATAATGATTTCCTTATACTCTCCTATTATTATCTTAATTTTTTCATATTTAATCTTTTCCCCAACTAGTAGTAACTAAGTATTGAAATAAAACTGTATAGTTTGAAAGCATTCTCAGTGAGCAAATAAGCATGAGGTAAAGATTTTTTTACATTACAAGTATTATTGTTAATAAATAGACAAATTTGAAAATATCTGTAGTATATACAATAGATCAGACTGTTGCCTAGTTATTTTTGAAAATATTTTTCTCCTTTTTAATTCAGGAATATAAAAGCATATATAAAGCTTAGTCCATTAAGTTGTATTCAACAATACAACTAGATTTTGTCTTTAAAATGTCCTTGGCAGTGATACTGGGTTTTAAAAAAATAATGATGATTAAAATATAACAATTGCAAGTGCAAATATTGTAATTAATATATATAAAAATCCATAGGTGCATACAGTTTCTGACAGATGTAAATACATCGATGATAGTCCTGAACCACTCTTTGTGTATTTTCCTAGATATTTGGTTTAAGAATTCAACATGTTAAGTGTTTCTGTAAAAAGAGAGACTGGATAAAGACACATAAATCAGTTGTTTATAGCCATGTATGCATGATTTTTTTTTCATTTCAGTAGGCAAATAAGCCAAAATAAAACATCTCTCTTTTATTTATAAAACTTTTGCCAACAGAAACAAACCTTCACTTCACTGCTAATTCCCCCTAGTTAAACAAGTATAAATTAAGTGAAACAGTCAACTCTTTTAGATTCACAACACTATGCGTCTTTTTAGGGTTCCTGAGAAGTTTAGAGAAAAATATAAGGCCATATTCATAAAGCAGCCAGAAAAGGATGAAAATATATTTTACACTTCTTTTTTAACAAATACTTACTAGTAAGAGCACTCCAATTCCATTGCTTTATCTTACTCGAGTGTTCAAACTCCAGCTCCCACTTCTCAGGAGTCCCAACAGCTTAAAACCTCATTCAGAAACCAAGGAGAAACTCTACTTAATCTCTCATATCTAGTCTCTTTTATCTTGTATAAATAGTTGAATATTCATTATGTTTAAGAATGAAAATTCCTCTTTCCAAAGAACATCACACTGGACTTATTCTCGCTTCTTCATTCTGTATTGCAGTGACTATTTGACTACCGTATCCAAAAGGCAGAAGATTCAGAAGGAGAGGAGTAGGAGAATTACAGGTTAGCATAGCCTATGTAAGAAATTGACAGATTTAAGGGTTAATAAATTATAGTTCAAGTCCTTATCCTGACAGAAAAAGAATTGAAGCATATGTCTCCCATAAGCCCTATAAATTCCCTACTCTACATAAATACATTCTTTATCTGAAGGTAAAGATTGTATAAATTACGGGTTAAACCCAAGTAATTTTAAAGCAAAGAATGCATTTATTTAGGGAAGGAGTACAGGTCAAATGGTAAGTGGAAACACAATAAATTCCCAAATAAGTTATCCAAGGATCATCAAATCAGATTAGCTTCATATTTATAGCCTAAAACATAACAAAGGGAGTAAATAACAATATAGTTAATCTATCAGACATATGGCAAAATGTCAGATAGATTACCTATGGGAATGAACAAGTGGGAGAAGATGGGAGCTGGAGCAAGAATTGTGCAATAGAGAGTAAACTGACTGAAAAACAGCTGGCAACTGACAAACCTGAGAAGGGAATAATGAAGTCAGGATCAACTACTGAAAGAGTTAGTCAAGGATTAGTCATGGTACAGATCTTGTTTAATATTTTCATTTCATTACACTTGATGTGGACACAAAAATTAAAAGCTAGCTGATAAAATTTATTAGTAACACCATACCAAGCAAACCACAACATTGTACAGAAGCAATTGGAAAATATGACCATGTATAACACTAAAGGAAGCTGATACACTTAAGGAGGAACAAAAGTAAATTCTGCTCTCAACAGCTGGAAAAGAAGAAACAGCATGGTGCACCTGGGTGATGGTTGATAACAATGTGTCACATCCATCAAATAGCAGATGCAATTTTAAGATGTACGTGGTGAGGTCCCCAGAGTACCCCAAGCAATATGAAATAAGACAAAAATGTCTTGTCTTGTTTAATTTAGTAAAATGAACCGAGATGTGATAAGATTGCTCTGCATAAGTAGATGGAGTGATTAGACATAAATACAAAGGAAGAAAAGTTATTTAAAATAAACAACAATGTTAACACAATAAAAATATTTCTAGATGGGCCATAAATACATTTTGGTTAGAAATTAGAAGTTGTAATCATCAGAGTCAGAATACACTGTAACAGCTTTCCAATAAACTAAACTTGTTTAAAGATGAAGCATGTTTCAAAAATAAAAATGTTTTATAGAAACATCTGTTTCAACTAATGCTTGCCAGAACGCAGACAAGTATCCAATAAAACCTTGCCTAGTATTTCTGCCAAATTGCCCAGTGAATTGCAAGAGAACAGAGATTTTAGGATCCTCCTTGACAACTGCTTTGGAACAGGGGACTTAAGAAACATGGAGAGCTGGCAATGATAATCTGCTTTTCAAAATTAAAAAGCAACCTTGTAGTTCAGGAAGTTCAACGTTTCAGGGGAGAACAAAAGGCATTTTCTAACTATGACTCAGTTATGAGACTGAAGGGCATGATGATTTTAGTATCAGACCCTAAAAGTTACCCTCTTCTATTTTACTTAACAGATACTGATTTCACAGGAGATAAGATTTCTCCACCTGACTGCCACTCAAAATATCATAGAAAAGGCTGTAACAGCTTAGTTTTGGAAACTAACGATAATCCTTACCTGGAGAGAAGAGAATATTTGGCATAATTTTCTGTGTAAGACAAAAATTTCATCTGCTGATAGGCCTACAAGAGCATGAAGGTATTAAAAAATAGAGACATTGAGCAAACCTTTAAACTCTTTTCAGCAAAACCCATTATAAAACTGGCCACACTCCCAAGGGACAGTAGGAACAAAATATCTATAGAATGAGGTATAATACTTTGAAAGTCTAGAGCTCCTTTTAAAGAAAAGCAGCAGAATTAGATTACACTGGAATTAGATCTGCACTGACATAAGACATTGATCATGTTTGCATTTGTTATTACCTGAGACAACCTACTTTTCCAGAGAAATGCACCAGGTGGCTTTGTCAGTAATAAATCTACAATGGATTCCATATTCAGTCATGGTCCTAACGTGTCAGTACAGAGTGCCTCAGGAACAACTCTGAGAGAGACAGAGAGAAGGGATTGCCAAGAATCTCATCAAGTTTAACAATGTGCCCTCAGAACAGCACACCTTGTCCTCTGCTCAAGTTTTAGATGTAGAGGCAGGAACTGGACCATGTTTCTTGTATATTTCTAAACCCTATAGAATATTTCCATCACTGTGAAAAGAGTGTCCAGAGTAATCTCTTCTGTTTCAACCACGAGCAAAGTTTCTTTCTTTTAACTGTAAGTGGCACTGTCGTGTCCAGATATATCCCCTTCCCTGGAAGTGTTAAAGGCCAGGATGGACAGGACCTGGAGCAAATTGATCTAGTGAAATATGTTCCTCCCATGTCAGGAGGCTTGGAACTACATGGTCTTTAAGGTTCCTTACAATTATAACCATTCTATGATTCTATCATTTTTGTCTTCCATAGCTTTATCTTACCATTTTAATTTGGCTTTATTACCACAGGTAATAAGCACTGTGTTCTCGTGGCATTAAAGAACACAGCACCAAAATATGTTGTCTGAAATTAAAAGCTGATGAAATATTCAAATATAATCTCTAGAACTGAAGCATACTATAGTCTATATTTCCATACCATAGACAGACATTTTTAAGCTTGTTCATGCTGAGAGAATTTATGACTTTCCAATAATAGACATTTACTTATTTACATTCATTGGGTTTACCAAAAATTATGGCCAACTTTACATGAGGAATTCGATGAAGGTAAAATACTTGCACAATTTATGTGCAAATCATCAATACAGTATTTCATTAGAGGGTGGTTTGCAAAGGATGCTTGTAGATAGAATTATTAAATATGAAAGGGAATATACCAAAACTGGTTGGAAGCAAGGGAATCATAGTAATCATAATTTACTGCTGAACATTTTGTCCCTTAAGTCTAATGGTGAACTAAAGGTACAATCTGATGATTTTTTTCTGATTACTGAAGTTCTGTGCCTTAAATAGACTTGTTTCAGCTCTCATGTAGTCAGCTGCTACATTTCAGCTGTGTAATAGCTTTTAAAAAAATTCAAGGTTATTTTTTTGGTCTCTGCCTATAATAAAAACATACCATTTTAGAGAGAAAATGGAGATGACAAATTGAGTAATAATAAACAAACAACCTATTGCAAATATCATATCTAAAACAGATTGCCAGTGCACTTTGCTATGAATTCTGTTTTTTAATTCAAAGCAGAGAAATCAATAATTGGAAAAAAAGTCAGGTGAAAAATAATTTTTCTTATAGTAAATGTATATAACTACACTACATACAGTTTTTAATAAAGTCTAAGGCATGAAGACTAGGCAAAGTCAAAAGTAAAATTTTAGTTTAACACCTAATTTTAAATAAGATAGTACATAAAGACTCAACTCCAGAGAACATGTAAAGTATCAAACTTTACAGAAATATATAGGTAGCAAATAGGAAATACAATGAGGCAAGACCTAATGTAAGATCAGCAGCCATAATATACTAAAGACTCACCTATCAAAAATTCAGCACATTTTACGGAGGGAAAAAAGTGTCCTTATTCAAGAGAGTTTGATCAGCATTTTAATGTGTGGTGGGTTAACACTGGCCAGCAGCCAGACACCCATCCAGCAGCTCTCTCACTCCCCCACTTGAACTGGACTGTGGAGAAACTAAGATGGAAAAGTTTGTGATTAGAGATAAAGAGGGAGAGATCACTTAACAGTTACCATCATGGGCCAAACAGGTTTAATTTCATTCCTTTATTCCCAATTCCACTACCCACTGCCTCTCATCCTGAGTGGCACAGAGGGATGGAAAATGGGGTTTGTAGCCAGTCTATAATAGCACCTTCATGTGTGAATAGTTCCTCTATTCAATTCTTCCTTGTCACACTTTTCCTCTGCTCCAGTGTGGGTACTCTCCAAGGACTTCAGTCCTTCAGGATAAATGAGTTCTGGTGTGTGTTGTCCGCAAGCCATCATTCCTTAAGGTAATATCCACCTGCCCTGGTATGGTCCCACTCATATGCTGCAGGGGGTTACCTGCTTCCCTGTGGTATCCTCCAGGGGCTGTAGGGTAATCTGTTCCAACACTTGGAGCACCTCCTCCTCCTTTTTCTCTGACCCTGGTGCTTGCAGGGCAAAGTTGAAAGAAACTGTGTCTATATCCTGTTGTGAAAAATGCACAAAATCAGGTCCAAGAATTATTACGTTTTCAGGATCTGTTTTATTAAGCGTGCAATCGGTGACAGCATGCTTTAGAAAAGAGTGAGCCTAATAGAATTTAAAATTGGAAATCTCAACAAGTCTAAAATCCCAGTCAATTATATTAGGTGGATAAATCTGCCAGATGGTGTAAAAGATGGTAATATACATTTAGAAAAAGCACCTTCATGTGTGAAATGTTAATTTTATCTAAAACATCCCCATGTGTATTTCTCTTGTTTCAGTTAATCTAATTAGTATGGAGAAACAACTGTATGCTAGAAAACATTATCAATAAAATGGTAAATAGAAGTCAATAATTTAAAAATTGCAGTGACATTCAAATATTCTTCTCTTTCTGTGAATTAACAGTAATAAAAATATTATTAGATGATTTATAATCTTCTCATAATGAACCTTCATCACTGTTGTCTATGATGAGAATATGATGTTAAGGGTATGAATAATATCATGAATCATAAAATAAATTGGGGTTGGTATTTACCACGAACAGAAAAACAGAAAGGCTAATCTTGTATATTTTCTGTGACTGCAATTATCTGTGTGTCAAGGGCTGTTACACACTATTTACATCCTTTTAAATTCAAGGGTAGATAAAAACCTCAATGGAGTAAGGAATATCAGGGGGCCACATAGCTTAATCCATGTCACATGAAATGGTGTGTGCGTGTAATATCAGCCAGTAATGAGGGGGAGGGGAAAGAAAGTTCTTCCTCTACGTTTAGCTTTTCGGCCCAATAAACCTTCATCTGAAAATGTTTAAAGCAAAGCCTTGGCGTCACACAGACTTTGGGATGACCTCCAGTGACAGGCGAACATCATGTAACATGGAGAAATTCCATCCAGAACTACTTGATGTGAGAAAAGGCTGCAAGGTGAAAGCCTAACTATCTTTGGAAATTCTGGTCTCTTATTCCTCATCTACTGCTGATTAGAGATCTCATTCTAGGACTCCAAACAAATCTGAAGTTTCCTACACTGCAGAGAAGACACTCTGCAGTGTAAAACTCAGAAAAATACAAAATCAGGGCTGTATATATTAAAGATAGGAAGAATGTAAAGGAAGACTTTTCTTTTTGCTTTCCCCCTTGGCTTCCATAACCTTGGGAAGAGGAAGAACTAGGTTAAACAATTTGTGTGGATTGAAAAAGGCATCTCTTCTAAGCTTCTCCACTCTGCGTGAATAAATGGGTATGCCAAGAATAAAAGCCTCACTGCATACTTACCGTGTTCATCAGCACCAATAGTCCTCATTTTGACAACTGTTGCAGTGACAATTGGCGTATGGAAAGAATATGAAGGAGAACACCGGATTCATCAGAAGATATGATCCCATGAAGATGGCTTAGAGAAATCTTCCTTATGCTGCAAACATGGTTGATATGTTTAACATAACACTATAGATGGTTGCAGCTTTCCAAATGTTTCTGTTCCACAAGAAAATGGGTCATGAGTTTCCAGTTTAGTGCTTGAGAATATTCAAACGTAATTTACTTCCAAATTTTGAGTATAAGTGTGAACAACCTATTAATCTTATAAATATTTTAATTTTTCTTGGAAATTTAATTTGATGTGTTCAAAAAAGGGCACTAGCCATGAATTAAATCTTGCTAGTTTTGCTTTTAATTCAGATTTTTATATATTTTCCCATTTGACTTAAAGCAGTACTTTCCTTGATGATAAGCCCTATGAATGGTATTAAAGTAACAATACTAATGATTTTGAGAAAAGATTATGTAATTTGGCCTTCTGAATACTGTGGAATATTGCTAGAGTGCTTTTGCTAGGTAGGGATAAATCATTTACAGAAGCTAGCAGTATGTGGATGCACCTCTGATGCAATGAAGCCAGAGAACAGGAACCAACTTATTAAAAATCATTCCTCCTGCTAAAAAACATACCTTGTATGACCCTCGCTCATAAAAGTGCTGCAAAGTGCAATCCTTAGAAATGTTACATTTTTCTAAACAAAGTGGCATGTTTCAGCCCTGTGTCCCATCTCAATTCGTCCAAAATTACCTCCATGTGCTGATCCACACCCTATTTGTGAGCATGAAACAGAAAAGCAAGAAAACTTTAAGAGTACCTGCAACTGCATGCAAGGCAACATGGCAGCTGAGAGATACTCTGTGGCATTACCCCCAAGCAAAGTATTATTCCTACTCTGCAATTAGTGTTATCGAATCTGACCTGGCCACTGCATAAAGCATCATAGAACTTAAATTCTACATCTCAGTTACAGAGCAGAAGAGGCCTACAGGCTTAGCTTAAAACTAAATTTACCAACTGTTGACTTTGCTCAGCAAGTAGTACATCCTGAAAGCTGACTCTGGATAATCTATACTGATTGACCCAACAATAAGGAAAAGGGAGATTGTGTGGCCTGTACTTCAGAATTCCCTCAGTTACAGATATATATATATATATATAAATAGAAAACACAGGATCCCCAGATTTCCATTTGACTATGCTACCTCAGGGGTAACATATCTTGTAGCAAGTGTAGCAAGCATGGGTAGAGCCCTTCTCATATCTTCATTCTCTAAGTCTAGCCATGATGATTAGGTATTTTCTTTTTTTTCCTAATATTTTAACATATATTTTATTTCCTCACAAAATTATTTCTTTTTTTCCCCCCCCCTACTGTTTTGTTCCTAAACAGAACCAATTTTGTATAGAAATTTTGAGATTTGGTTATCTGCAATAATGGCCCTTAAAACATGTCATGACTCTTCAGAAGCAACCTGTTCCTCCTTTATCATTTATACTTGGGTGTTTCCAGTTAAGCTGACACACTGGAAGAACTCAGCAGTCACAGACTGCCTCTAGCTCAGACAGGCTCTTCAATTACTACTGTGTTTGTGTGGCATTTCTGGTATCCACAAGGAGATCCTCTGGTTATCCCAGCCAATGTTAAGTAACCAACATCAGCTTCTGTACCCTGGTTGCCCTCCCAGCTCCATGTTGTGTCCCGCTGTTCTCCTTGTTTGGGAGATGCGTTGGGTTTTGGGTTTTCGCTTGGTTTCTTTTTGTTTTGTTTTGTTTTGTTTTGTTTTGTTTTCTGTTATGCAGGTGGAGTTCCTTTTTTTACCATTGTCATTATTGTATTTTGGGCCCTATTTATTTTATGAGAATTGCTGTGGGTGCCAAGACAGTACTCTGGTTATTCTTATGGGCCATAATTCTTTTGCAAATAGCACACTCTTATTAAATACAAGACTTAACATTTCAAATATTGGAAACAGAAACCAGCATATCTTCCATGCAAAAGGATAATGAATACTTAATATATCAAGTTCTCAACTTCTGTTTGTTCTATAGCACATCTTTCATAAAATTATACAGTCCTGATATGAAGTTCTTATATAGCACGAAATTCACCAGTCCTCTGAATAAATTGCTCCAATTTATATTTGTAATTAAAAACCTGTTTCATTTTGTCCCCATTTTTAGATTTAATTTTAAGTCTTTGAATCTAGTCTTCCCTGAGTTATGTATTTGTGACAGCTTAAGTAATTAGCTTCAGTCACAAATCCGTTTCTCATGCAGGTATTTAATTGGTCATACGGCTTGACATTCAGATAAACTCAGTAGTTTCAAATTCCTTACACCAAATATAAGGCATACAGATCATTTCCAGATTACACTGGGGTTTGGTTTGTGTTCTTGGGTTTTTTTCAGGGGGTGGGAGTGGGGAAGAATTCTTTTAATCTATTGACAAGCTTTAGAAACTACTGATTTATCAAATGGAAAACATGAGAACCATCAATAATTTTTATAATTGCAATCTATTTGAGCTATTTCCATGACCATTCTTTGTTCATACAGTCAAGGACCAGACTAGACACCTGGTAATCATGCTAGGACCTGATAGCTAAGCAAGTGTTTGGGGTTCTCAAAATGTTTCCACAGCTTTTATTTACCAGAATATACTCTTCTATTTCATGTTCACAAAGCTATGCTCTTCACAGCACATTGTCTTCCCTTTGGGGCTTATGAAACACATAAATGTACTTCAGTGCACAATCCAGACTGACTTAAATTATTGTTTTATCCCGCGCACTATTAATTGTTCTTTCAATATGTGTAACCACGTGCGAGACCCAGTGGAAACTTCACACACCCCAATATGATGTTTTGGAAGCTTCATCTTTATTGGAAATTACACTTACTTTTATACAATTCAATAACTACGACATATTTGACTACTTAACCTATTATTGGTCACACACACAAAACACACACTGTTCACACCATTATTATTGGCTAGCCAACGTATCTTATTTTCTAAATTCTTCTTCTTCTAAATCTAATCACAACACTTCTATTCACATGCCTCCTGGCAGGTCCAGCTCAAACTCCTGTCTGCAGGTGTTGTTTTTCTCCTTTCTGCAGATGGCTAGTCCTTGTCATGTTCTCAAAACACTTAGTCCTTGAGACTCCTCAAATTCCCATCAGCTGGTTTACTCCTGCCTTAACCCAAAAGGTCTCTAATTCTCCTACATATATGTTACCTAAAAATTTTAGGAAGAATTTTTTTTTTTTTTCATTTTGGATAGACAATAAGGCTCTGAGTATTCCTGGTAAGAGTAGTGAAAAACCCCCACAAATAAACTTCTGATTTTTCAGAATTTTATTGAACTTACCCTTCTCTCCAGTGGTAACGTCACAAGTGCTTTGACTTCTCTGGAAATATTAGAGAATCAAAAATTAATCAATTCTACAATGCTCTTATTTCACTTAACTGTCTTTGCAACAAGAAAAGCAACACACACAAAAGCATAGTCAAGAACTTCTATGAAATTAGAAAAAAATAATCGAAGAAACATGTGAAAATACTTTTTATCTACACACTTAGATTAAATTAATAATTCACTATGAAATCCCTTTCAGCTACCCTGTCAGCTGCAAGGAAACTACAGAATATCTGTGGAGATCCATTCAGATAGCATTATTTTTGAGTTGGGATCAAAATTATTTTGGGTTGGGATCAAAAGTTTAGTTACGATTGCTACTGGAATGAAGTTATAACAATAACAAACAGAGATATCAAACAGCACCTCTGAAATTCTAACATGTTTAAGTGTCTTCTAAGTAAAGCAAAGTGATGTTCCCAAAAAATAATGTTCTTCAAGAGTACTGAGCGTTTTCCTCTTGGAGGATGGACCACTTCATGAAGAATATATAAATCTTTAATTCTAAAATTCCTCTACAAATGAGCATTTCTTTTTATTGTATTCACAGGTGTTTTTTTTCCTAGGTGATCAAAAATAAAAGTATAATTTGTAATTCTTTATGGTTAATTATACAAGCCTCTATTTGCCTCTACATGCCTCTGTTTATTCAATTATAATCAAGGTTTTTTCGCTACCTTTAAAGAATATTTTAAAAAATAATAAGCTACATGTATTAAACATTAAATATGGGCAAGCTATAGCTATCTTGATCTCATACAAAATGACTTCCTGTAATAAAAAATGGTGCAAAAGGTCTTCTGGCTTCCTGTATCATAGATCTTAATTTATTACCATTCAGTCTGGCATGTAGCTTTAGAGTTTTGGAACGAATGAGCAGCATGAAGAACTGTGAGCAAAGGATTCACTATTCTAAATGCACTAAGCAATTACCACAATGGGGAATGAAATATAAATATTACTATGTATTTCTTACATATCCTGTAGATTTTAGCCCAACCCTAACATACTTCCAAAGATAATTCACTTCAAAACATATGACATACAAATATAAGACACAATCTTACAAGGCAAATCTTAGAATCATAGAATGTGCTGAGTTCGAAGGGCCCCATTAGGATCGAGTCCAACTGCTGACCCTGTGCAGGACTCCACAAAAATCACACCACATGCCTGAGACCATTGTCCAAACTCCAAATGTTTTTACCGGTGTGTCTCTTAGGACACATCGTATAATTTACTTTCCTTTCAAGCCTGTGTGGATAGAAAGCTGAATAACTCAGCTTTGTGATTTATATAAGTGTATTTATGTACATGCATACATATGAACAGCGCAAACATTGTAAAAATCTTTATTAGCTCCCAAACTTTTACATAAATGTTCAAATAATATATAAGCCAGTTTTATTTTGCCCATGAGGCTATGACTAATCTTGACTCATGACGATGACAAATATTTCCATAATAACTAACATACTCTGAAGTGGGAAAATGGTAAAATGACAACAAAAGTTTATCCAATCCAGCAATTTGACAGAATAAACAACAATGTGACACTCCTGAATGTTCATTTGCTTCATACAATTCATTGAATCTTGATTTGGCAAGTGTCGCCAACCTAGCAGAAATGCCATACAACAGTCCCCAAGCTTCATTATCAGCGAGATTTAAGTAGTCAGAGTGGGGTTTTGTTCATTATTTTCAGGACATCAGTTGGTGTTTTTCACATGATGGTTTATTCTGGGGAAAATAGGCTGAATGTTGAAATTCAAAAAATGGAACACACTGACTATCTTTTCAGTCCTTTAGGCTTACCAGTGAGTTCTTAAAACAAAAGAAAATTAAACCAAGCCAATAAATATAATCTGAATTAGGATGTGGTTTAGAGGATGAAATAAGAGTCATGATAACATTTCTGCTTACAAAAAAGTCTCCAGTGCTTACAGCAACACACTTTTCAAGGTCTCAGTCAAAGTCAAACAGCTAATTTCCCAGAGCTCTCTCACAGTGCAGCACTCCAAGATCCCAGTGCCATGTTCCCCCAGATTCAAGTCTAGAGTGCAGTGCATTATCTTCTCATACCACTGCCTTTGCTTCCCTCTCTCTCAAGAAACAAGAAGAGCCTAGTCCACACCTAGGAAAAATCAGGTCCAGTACGGACCACAGCACACATCTAGATCCATGCCTCACCACGAGTTCAGATATAGCCATAAGGATGCTGCTGTCTCCCATCAGATTTCCAAGCAGAGCAGGACCTCATTCACTTGGGAATGTGGAGACCTCTGAGAAGTTGTGTGCATTGGGAAAGAAAGTAGAGAAAAAAAGGTGAGACTCTCAGAACTTTTTTATTTGTACTTGTGAGTGAGCTGAGGTGCTTCTGAAGACTCTGTGTTGTATTTCCATCTGGAGGAAAAGGTGGCTGCAGTACCAAGACCTTATTTTGTAAAAGGAAACACCATGGACATTGCATTTATTTTATACTCATGTATTTTCAGTGAAAATATTTCTCACAAAGGAAAGGCTGCCTGACATTTCCTCTGCTAATCCTTTCTTATAATGTATGGTGGGTTGACCTTGGCTGGGTGCCAGATACCCAGATACCCACCAAGCCACTGTATCACTCCCCTTCCCAGCTGGACAGGGGAAAGAGAATAAGGTGGAAAACAACTCATCAGTTTAAATAAGGCAGTTTAGTAAAGCAAAAGTGAAAGTTTGTGTACACATAAGAGGAAAATAAGGTTTACTCTCTACTTCCCATTAGCAAGTGATGTCCAGGCACTTCCCAGGAAGCAGGGCATCAGCACAAGTAGTGGTTGCTCAGAAGACAAACGTTGTAAACAATGAATGCCCCCTCTTCCTCCTCACCTCCTCAGTTCTCATATTTGAGCTGACATCACATGGTACGG
Source organism: Empidonax traillii (assembly GCF_003031625.1). Lineage (NCBI taxonomy): Eukaryota > Metazoa > Chordata > Aves > Passeriformes > Tyrannidae > Empidonax > Empidonax traillii. The sequence goes on from NW_020955702.1 coordinate 505,459, forward strand.
AACATCCCCCTCAGGTAGCCTGTGTCAGCTGGCCTACCTGTGTCCTCTCCCAGGATATTGCCCTTGATGGAGGAAAAGGGGGGAGGATGCTGAGAGACAGCACTGATGCTGTGCCAGAACTGCTCAGCAGTAGCCAAACACTGGTGTGTTGTCAACATCTTTCTAGCTACCACTGCAAAGCACAGCACTGTGGGGGCTGCTATGGAGAAAATGAACTCCATTTCAGCCAGACCCAACACATTATGTCTCCTATCCAAATATCAGGAGTTGGTATCAGTTCAAGGAAAATTTTGTGTATGTGAGAAGAGGAAGTTGAAACAGTTCAGAATGAATGAAACTACACTTATTGAACAAAACACTTCAATATCGTATATTTCATTGCCACTTTTTACAAACGTCTAGCACAGAAGTAACAGGCTAGGAAGCTGAAATATGGCAGAAATGTGCTGTTTAGAGGGGTACTTTTCATCACGCCAGTAAAGCAGTTTTGATTTAGCAAAAAAAAAAAACTTTCTAAATATAAATTGGCATATGCAGAATAGATTTAAACCCAGAATTCTTTATAATAACTACTTCTCTTGGATATCAAAGTGAAGACTAGACCGAACAAATGTCAGATATGGTAGGAGCTTATATATAAGAAGTGTGAGAGTGAATGTTGTATGAAACCATATACAGAAAGTGCCTTTTTTAAATCTCCCACACTCCATTTAATAATTTTTCCTGTGGTCTCATATATAAATAACAAAAGATAACATTGATTAATATTTTCAGATCTTAACACATTAGAAGAAACATCTATGGTACAAATTAAATTTTCTCATTCTAAGGATGTTTACACAAATGAAGCCACAGAAAAACATCCTCATTTACAGTTATTAGCATCTTTCTAAAAGAGCAGATCTTCTTAAAAATAATACAGTAATTCTCCCAGACTCTGGCAGAAAAAAATATTTTCTGAGGTGCAAGTACTGACTCCAGTGTGGATATTGGCATCAGCTGGTATGTCCCCAGACCCTTTTTCTCACCATCTGCAGCTGTGTATTTCTTGCCATTGCACAGTGAGCAATACATATATTACCTGAGAATTTTGAGAGGAAATAGGAAGTTGATTCCAACAAGAAGTGTAATTTCTCATTTAATCACAAAATATTTGATATTGGAAGGGGTATCTGAAGGTCATTTAGATCATTTAGATCAGGTCTAGACATTTTCTAGGCAGCTCTCGAAAATCTCCAAGGATGGAAACTCTACAACCAACTTAGGCAACATTTCAGTTCTCATTCACCCCCACAGAAAAAAAAAAAAAAAGAATACATTTAATACATTTGTGTTTTGAAAAGGGAGGAGGCTTGCTTCTTTACGTTGAAGAGTTTTATCTTTGGGAGGGTTAAAGGGTTAAAGGACTTTCCCTTTCAAAAAGAGATCAAAGACAATCTCTAGTTTCAGAGACTGGCTCAACAGATGATACTTTAAAATAGCAGTTTAACAATTGTTTCCTGAATTTCTTTGGGATTTATTTTAGTGGTACAATGTACTTGCTTGGTTTTAATGCAATATAACAAATATAGAATTTCCATTATAGTTCAGCTTGAATTTAATGCATCATTATTTTGCCTCCATTGATAATGATATAACACCAAATTCAATTAATACATGCAACATATCATTGGTATTAGATCCCAGAGGAAGCCTCTCCAGGGAAGCTATAACAGTTTCCCACCCTGTTCTGTCTATATTCTGCTCTTCTATCAGGCATTCCTAGACAATAGCTCGTAGCTGCTCAAACACAGTTCTTGAAATACCTACATTACATGGGAATTTCTTTTATCCCCTGTGCTTAATAATAAAGAAATGGAAAACAGACATGATCCACTGGTTGGTTTTTTATGTCTCAAATAACATGGTTTTTCAGTCTGCATCATAAAATGTACAATACTGTCTTAATAAAAGGACAGAATGACACAAATTTTCTAATGAAATATATATGTAACCCAAAAACATCACAATATTCACAGCATTACTGAAAGTCAAAGATGGAATTCCTATGCCTTTCAGTGGGGTTATGTCCACACACTTAGTGAATTGCCGGGTGGTGAACTCTTACATTTAGTTTGTATATAACCTACTTAGTTACCTGCCCATGTTCTATAACACAAAACACATGCCCATAATAATGTATGGCAGATACAAAGTTAACTTTTACCATTGAAAGGTCTTCAGAACGTAATTTCTGATCTAGTTGGTAGTGAAATTATACTTTCAAGTATAAGTATCATTTGTGTACTCAGATATACACAGACATCTCTTAGAATAGAATAAAAAATTCTTGCTCTGTGTTATGTGTATGAGATTATAAACGTTATTTTTGAGATAAGTCATTTATAATAACTAACATAGCAGATTTCTAGTACCTGTGTGATAATCTCTTCTTGAAGGTTTGTTTAATTCTTATAGACATATAAAGTGAGTGTGTATCAAATACAGACTGCAGTGTATTTAACTGAAGCTAACAACAAGTATTATGATGGATCCTAATAATGCTTTTTAGGGTTGTAACCAAGGATCAACACAGCATGGAGACCAAATACGTTAGGCCCTTTACTTGGGGAAATATATGGGTTTATGTCTGAAAGAGCTCTGAGCAAAAACAATTGAAACACAGGAAGGCAGAAGAAAAAAGCAGGCAAAATAAATTATCTGATGTCTGGCAACAATGTTTTAATTCACATTTTTAATAGGGTGAAGGGTACTTGGAGCTAGTTGAAGCTAGACTGAAAGAAAAGGAAAAAGGAAATGAGGGGAAGTTAGAGCAATGAAAAACGGTAAAAGGGCAAATGTGGAAAATAAATCATGAATAACATTGAAGATTACAGCAAACGGCTAAATCAAAGTAGAAGTCTAGTCAGAACTGCAGAGCTTTGAATGAATAAAAGTCCAAGCTTTGCTTGTTTCTGCAGCTAATATTTATAATGTTTCTTACTGATCTCCTCAGCTGCCATCAAGACCAGTGATAATACACTATTTTGCTATCTTAAAACCTGGAAAATTTCCAAGTTTCATCTTCATTAGTCAGTTTTTCTCCAGACAATGATTAGATATTTGTGCTTTCATTTAGTTTAAAGATGTCATGAATTCCAATACAGTAGGGTACTGAAAAATTAAATTAAGATGCCCATACTGACATCGTACTACACGGCACATTTTCATTAACAATAATGGCCTTTCACAGATGAATAATCAGAAATTTACCAGGTAAGCATTACATGAAATGTTGTCTTACTTACCTTTTTTTTTTTTCTTACTGTACATGACAGAATATATTTGTTCTTTTAGATAATCAAACATGTGATTTATTTTAGAACATATTACATTTTCAATTGTGAAAAAATTTTTGTAGTTTTGTTTCTCACATCCTCAAACTCTGCTCATTGTGTTGGAAATAATCCTTTGCTTGAATAAGCAGAATGTCTTTTTATTATTGTTGTTGTTATTGTTATTATTATTATTATTACTTGTTTCATTCTTAAAATACAAGAAACTTTAGATATTATCTGGACAAACAGCAATGTTGGAAATATTACAGGGTGAAGTACAAAAACATATTTGTCAGAATGAAAAATAATATGTTTCATAGAATATTTCTCAGCTTCTGAGAACAGCTGGTCAAAAGAGGCTGGCCACGGACTGTTTCTCTCAGGCAGGTTGCTTAGAACGTGATTCAGTTTGCACTTAGACAGACAGGATCCTTAAGATCCCATGATAAAAGTGGATACTAGAATGCAGAGGGTCCTGGATTCTAATATCTTTATTCATTGCAGGACAAACGACTCTTCCCCTAAATTCAGCCTCTTAGCTGAAAGAGATCAGAAACATGCTCCTTCTTTCCCCAAAATATGTCTTGTTGTTCCTGTGGGATGTTTTAAAAGACTATTTCCTTTAAATTGCCTCACTATTTATTTACGTGTTCACTGGTAGTATTAAAAGTTCACTCCTTTCTGATCAAACTGTGTAATTGTTTCAAGCCTTCCCAGGCTCTTCAATCACTGGTTCCAGGTGGTCTGTAAATATTTTCCAGCTTCTTCAGAAAATAATTTTATGTTCTGCCAAAAGTTTTAAAACAGTTCTGTTGAAGAACATATACAGAAGCAAGAGAGAACAGTCATTTTCTCAGATTAAAATCAGTTCTGAAAGTTTTCAATCGAAGTCTTTTAGATAACCTGCGTTATGAGGGGAATTTTTTCAAGTTCCTGTAAATTGCTGTTTACAAAATGCTAGGCAGTTTCTACAATACTGCTTCAGCAGCACCTTCTGTGTAGCTTCCAGATAAAAACTCAAACCTCTGTGGCTCTGTGTTCCCAAGGACACTGATGGCAGAGAACAGCATGAATGGGAGCTTTTCTGCAGGAGGCTGACTGGGCACCACTGGGGATACAGGAAGGAGTCTGGGAGGGAAGAACATTATCTGTCTATTACTTTTTGGGTAGGTCTCTGAAATAAATTGGAACACTAATAGATGTGTACAATGAACAGCCAACAAACAGGTAAGTGGGTATAACCAAAATATTATTTTTTTAAATGTGATTTCATTGGGCTCCTGTTTTCTTAGAAGGGCACTGAAGCCTTGTGGAATGCATTTTTTTTTGATTCATGAGAAACTGAATTATGCAATGGGTCTATTTTGTTAAATTAGGCTGTTTCTACTACATTTTTTTATGTTTATATACTGAAAAATATATTACTATATAAAAATATATTACTAGTTCAAGTCCTCAAAAATGTATTCCAGACTCATATGTATCATTTAGTGACTTAGGCTATTTCAGTACTCAGTGTACAGAATAACCTTCTATTGATTTTGAGTTCTTTATTTTTAAATACTAACCAAAACTGTTTCTTACTTTGAATGTATTCAACCTTTATTCTCATTAGTGTTCCTTTAAATCTTACTTAAGAGGTAGAGGGTGCTTTAAATAGTACTAACAAAAAATTACAAGGAAAATTAAAACTAATATTCAAATTCTAAATATATGAATATTTAAAAAGTCAGTTTAACAAATTCAAAGATAAGCCCACTGAAAATTAAGTCTCTGTCCTGAGAAATTTTGAGACTTCAGAGAGTTTTTTTTCTGTTACAGCTCAAAATGAAAAGAGAAAGAAACAGGTGAATTCATTGCAAATATTTTATTTTTCTAGCTGTGAATGTTTCATGAGGTGATTTTAAAATTTTATATATAACTAGCCAGAATGTAAAAGTTTTATTGTGACATAAGAATTCATCATTGAAATAAGATGTTTGAAAAATGTAACTTAATAGGGCCATTTTTAAGTATTTTTTTTCAACTTTTAGATCAATTAGTCAAACCCAATACTTTTTTCCAGTTGGCTAATAAGTGTACTGGGTTTGCATGACAAGATTTTTATAGCACAGGGGGCTGTGAGGGTGGCTTCTGTAACAAGCTGCCAGAATGTTTGATAGATATAATGCCAGCCGGTTCCAACATGGACCTGCCACTGGCCAAGGACTAGCCCATCAGCAATAGCTGAAGCACCTTTGGGATAACAGAGTGCAAAAGAGAAAAATTTCCAAAACAATTTCCAGAACAGTTATAGGAAGAGAAAGGAGTGAGAACATGTGAGAGAAACAACTCTGCAGAAACGAAGGCCACTGAATATGGAAGTGGAGGAGGTGCTGCAGGCCCTGGAGCAGAGATGAAGCCCATGGTGAGACCATGGAGAGGCAGCTGTGCCCCTTCAGCCCATGGAAGTCCACAGTAGAGCAGAAATCCACCTGCAGCCCCTGGAGGACCCCACACCAGAGCAAGTGGGTGCACAAAGGAAGCTGTGACCCTGTGGGAAGCCCATGCTGGAGTAAGCTCCTGGCAGGAACTGTGCCCCCAAAGAAAGAGAAGCATATGCTGGAGCAGATTTGTTGGTAGGACTTGTAAACCCACAGTGAACCCACAGTGGAGAAGCCTCTTCCTGAAGGACCATGGAAGGTCCCTGAAGGGTCCTTGGAAGGGATGCATGCTGGATCAGTTTATGAAGAACTGCAGTTTGTGTGCAGGACTCACCTTGGAGAAGTTCATGGAGCACCGTGTCCCATGGGAGGGACCTCACACTGGAACAGGGGCAGCATGTGAGGAATTCCCTCCTCAGCAGAAGGAGCAGCAGAGACGATGTGTGATGAAATGACAGCAACCACTAGCAAGGAAGAGGGAGAGAAAATTGGTTGTGAAATTAAGCCCCAGAAGAAGGGGAGTGGAGGTGTAGAGGGGGGGATGTGCTTTCAAGATTTGCTATTACTTTGCATTATCCTATTCTGATTTTATTGGTAATAAATTAAAATAATTTCCCCAAGTCGACTCTGTTTTGCCAGTGATGGTAACTCTCCTTGCCCTTATCTTGACCCACAAGACTGTTGTTATATTTTCTCTCCCCTGTTTGAGGGAGATGAAGAAGGCAATGATGAAGCAGCTTTGGTGGGCACCTGGCTTCCAGCCAGGGTGAACCTATCACAATATGTTATTAAAAACTTGTAAGTAAACTTACCAAAATTACAATTGTGGTGATAAGAACCAGAATTCCCAATGATAGACCCAAGATGAATATGCCAAGCACAACTACATCCAAAGTCCTTTCCTTGCTGTTTAAGGTCAGAAACATGACATCAATATCTTCTTGATATAAAAACAAAAGGACAAACCTTACTTTTTACCAACCACCTTTACTTCTGAGATATTGGCACCAATCCAGTACTCACTAGTCTTATTTTTTCTTGCTGCAGACCCATTCATTTTGTTCAATGTTTGCTTCATCTAATCTGACAATCAAACTTCTCTCCAAGGGACAGCAGAGAATTAACTTTCTAGCTCAGTAAGGGCACACATTCTGAGCTGTAAGGAAAGCAATAAGTATTATTTAGGGGATGTGTCATAAAATCTTCCCAAGAAAACAAATAGGTAATGTTCCCATGGTCTGATATCAGAGGAAGACTAACAGTAGTATTTTGTCAAATAAAGCAACAAGAGTAATAGAAAGATGCAAGACATACACAAAAATATTAAGACGTATTCAAAAAATGTAGTCAATGTTCCTGTCATTCACTATTCAAACACACAATTGGAAGTTCATCTATATTTCTGTGATGATACATTTAATTATTTTCTAGAATAAACATTATATTTTAAAACTCCTGTACTATGCACAATTTTTCTTTTGTTTTTTTTAACACACATGACACACATCTCTCAGTGTTCCAAAGAGGATTATCATGTAACTTTCACCATTCAGTTCTCTCCAGAGAAAATCAATTGAATCTAATCATGAAGAAACAGGCGAACATAAATATAATCTGTGGCCTAATCCTGTATATCCATAATTTCTAAATAATTTTGTCCTCTTACATTTTCCTGAAATGTGTGATCACAATGCTCAAGGTAATTTAAGGTTAATGTTATTTTATATGTGTTTAACTTAAGGCTGATCTGTTAGAGAGGGTCATAGTCTGAAAGACTTGTCAAGTTCAAACTTTCATGGAAATGCTCCAGTTTATTCTGAAAGAAACTGATATATAATACAGCTGAGCTGGGTACCTCACTGGTAATATGAACATGGAAGAACATTTTTATGGAACAATGGCATGGAAAATACATGTGTCTCAAGAAGGTATATCTAACATTCATAAGGCTGTAGGCTGTTTTCGTGGGACACTTCAAGATAGAAAAAAAGTGTTACTGAAAAGGAAACAGACATGGAATGCGTGTTTTCCTCTGACAATTACTTTTGACTAGTATTTTTTCTGAAGTTCAAATTGCAAATTCCGGGTTTGTGCCATGAAGGTGAGCAGGAAATGTATAACGCTGCACAAACCCTACCATCAAGTGCTGGACAATTCTAAAAAGCAGCAGCTGCTGGTGCCCACTGAAACCCAGTGGGGACAGGTGTCTGATTGCAGGGGTACTCCTCCTCTGAAGCAGCTTCAGCTAAAATGAGAAAAGTGTGATTTATGCTGGTACACACTGAGGGAAAGGTTCTCACACAATTAGAAATTGTCTCAACTACCCAGTACCAGCTAGCAGCTGAAAGACAGTAAGATTCCTCTTAGCTCTATGTGACTGTTTCAAAGCAAAGTAAAGCATGTTCTTTCAAACCACCTACAGTGACGGTTTGAACTAATGTTTAATTTTGCCATGAAATGGACTGTGAGTGTTCAAAGAGCCAGGAAACAGCTGAGAAGCAGTGCAAAAAGCTGTTCAAGCCATTCATCCCCTGTGCCTCTCAGCAGTCAGTTACTGTCTACTCGTTCAGAAGTGGTGTGCGAGTGCTGCCCGCATAAATGAACTTAATATGGGTAAACATGTCAAGTCTATGACAAGTTTGGAATTAAGCTAATTATATAAGCACTGGAGATCAAGCCAAAGTTTCACTGGAAAAATCCAGTTCACTCAATCGTTAATATTCTGTCTGAAATAATTTACATTCATGAAACTTACACCAAAAAAAAACCCAGTTGGATGAGATCTGCTGCAGATTACAGTCTGGTAAGGCCTAAAGAAATTCATATTTCATTAAAGTTTTTAATAGCATATAAGAATTCAGCATATTTCTCTCCCTTACTTTTTTTTTTTTTTAGTGCCGTTATGTCTATCCATTCAGGCCAAGATAAATTCTAGAAAGCAAATAAATAAATACATTCTAAAAGGAAAATCAAAATGTATTGACACTAAAGTTTCTGAAAACCAAACAACTTTGTATAAGTGCTCTGTAGAGCAGCAAATGAAACCTTTTGACAGAAATGATATAACACTCTGTTACAGGTTTACCTGGGCTGGCTGCCAGAAATTCACCTCTCTCTCTCTCTCTCTCTCTCTCTCTCTCTCTCTCTCCCCACTTTCCCAACAGAAAAGGGAGAGAAATTTAGATGGAAAAGATTATAGGTTGAGATAAGACAAGAAGATCATTTTCCACTGACTACGGTCGTGAACAAATCAGATTTTACCTCAGGAAAAATTAAAAATTAGTTTAATTTATTGATAATTAAGAATAAATTTCAATGGCAAGAACCAAACCCTAAAACATCATTCCCTCAATCCCTATCACCCTTCTTTCCAGGTTCAACTTAACTGCTTCACTTCTGACTCTACTAGGTCTACTTGGAGGGAGATGGGGAATGAGGTCTGTCCATAACAGTTCTCTGCTGCTCCTTCTTCGCATTTGCCCTGCTCTAGCAAGGGCTGCAATCCTTCAGGAAAAACCAACACCAGCATAGCCTCTACATGGGCCTCAGTACTTGCAAGAAATATCCATCTGCTCCAGCACAGGGTCCACAACAAGCTGTAGCGTAAATACCTGCTCCACTGTGAAGTCTCCATGGGCTGCACGAGAATCTCTGCTCTGCTTCCTGAAGAATCTCCTTCCCCTACTTTTTCTCTGGCCTTGGTGCTTACAGAACTATTTCTTACTTTTTTCCTTACTCTTCGTTGTTTGTTCAGCAGTTTCTTAAATAAATTCTTTCTTAAATACATTTTCTCAGAGGCACCAGATAGGTCCCAGTTGGAGCTGGCTCTGTCTGGCACTGAGCATCCCTGGCCCCACAGAGGCCACTCCTCAGCCTGCACTGCCAGCACCTGGTCACCGGCACCCTGGTACATCATCACTTATGCTTTCACCCCTGCTCTCCACATCTCACTACCCTGTAACGTGCATTCAGGTGTGCCATCCAACAAGGGTAATTCAAAGAGAAATAGTGGGTACCTCTACCCCATGAAACACCCAACTGAATGGTGGGTTAAGGTACTTTTGTGGCCTCATGGAGTCAACTTTCAGTTTGAGGCAGGAGAATGGATTGAATCTGAGACTGCCCCTGACTTGCCCTGCTAATCAACTGTCCCATTAGGAACATATGCAGAATACCACTTTCTCCAGTGGTGTATCTTTAGAAAGTTGTGTTTTTTTTAAGTCTGTACAGCATAACCTGTGTTATTCAACTGAAATATTCAGGTGTTCTAAGACTTAATTTTTTTTTCTAGGACAGAAATCAGACACTCGTTGCTTAGTCAATGATCAAAACAAGTGGTCCAAATAAATATAAGAAGAGAAAAAAGCTTTCAGTCATTCTTGACTTAGTTAATCACTATATACAGTTAATTAATTTAATTACTAAATAGTTGCATCTAGGCTTTTGTGAAGGTGTAATGCATAAATATGGTTGTACTGCCTACAAATGATGATGGTGACCCTAATAACCATTTGTTTATTCACTACACCTCTGGTTTTTCATGTTTTTTTAAGTAAAGCAGAATCCGTTTTCAGAAGACTTTCATTAGTGGTAAGATCTCTGGTCTCATTTGTACTATAAATATAATCTTAGGCAGTGAGACAACTTGCTTACTTATATGTAATACACTAAATGTACTCACTACATCTGCATGTGCTTGGTCCATCGACTTTTCTGAATCTTTATAGGTTCATTGCATTAGCCCCTCCCCCCTCCACCTCTCAAGTGTTCATTACAAAAAAAGAAATAATAATAGTAATAATAAAACCAGAAATTAAACCTTCCCAGCATTTTTATCCATTGAAATAAAGTTCACAAAAAATAAAAGTTTTAAGCCTGGGATACATTATATTGATCTAAGTGGGATATTTGTACTTCTCTTACATGTACCACTTGAAGGCTGTGATAGCCTGCCATGCAAATAAATTTGTTTCTAAAGACAGTGAGACAAAGGCTTTGATATTTCCAGTCATTTACAGGAGTCTAGCAAGAAGATATAACAAGAGAAAAACAACCAAAAAAAAAAAAATTAGTGTGAACACCAGCTCTTTCACAGGAAAGAAATGAAAGGTCTTTTATTTGAAAAATATCTAGTTTTCAATAAACTCAGTATACTTGATCCAAAAACAAGGAAGTAGATATTCTGTATACACAGTACACACTTTATATATAAGTAAAGAAATAATCAGTGGTTTTGTATAGATGTGGTTTTCTAAAATTCATTGTGTTACACATATTTAGAAGATGAAATATACTTTATTTCTTTGATCAACACCAAATGTCAGTATCAAAAAAAAAAATAAGGGGAAGAATGAGTTTTTAATCCTTCCTTGCTATTTCACAGAAACATCACTAATGAGATAACATCCTTAACAAAAAGCAGCAATGCACTGTATCTTTACTGACAGAAGTTTTTTAAATCTTAGAACAGTGAGAATGCAAAATTCTAATATTGGTCATTTTTCAGCTTTGTGACAACCAACTGAAATCTATGTTGCCATTTGTTTGATTTTTTCTGGCTACCAAAACCTGATATATTATTACAAGTAAATGCCTACTCTCTATTATTTCCACTTGCATTATACTAATATTCTCTTTCAAAATAATGGAAATTATTTAAATATGCATCTACTAGGCAATGGTTTAGTTGAAACTACAGGAAGATGAAATTAAATATGCAATTTTTTTCATTTAATTAAAATAAAGAGACCAATCTGACACTGAAATAAGCTTCTAAAAGGGTAAGATAAGTGACTTAGCATTTTAGAGGAAGACTGAAGACTCTCTACTAAAAAAGTATGTTTTGGGCAACCTGTTGTTCTTGGCCTTGATGTTGGAATACTAGAAGAAAATACTACAACTGTTTTACATTGGAAGCAAACATACTCAGGCTTAAGTAGCTCTCAAACAGAAATTATTCACAGTTGCAGTTTTCATGGTTAATATTTGCCCTCAAATATTCTATCAGAAAGGTAGATCACCACATTTAACTTAAGATTTCTGTCATTACTCACAGAATAAACTGCTGTGGCTTTTGCTCCCATAAATGGGTCTGTGTATGAAAGCAATTGTGCCATATGTTCTCATGGAAACCAGTGATGCTCCACAAAAACTTACAAGCTGCAATTTGCATAGTGAATATGCAGGATTAGGTCTCTGATGAGTTTTTTTGCTCTTTACCATTTAATCACACTGAGGTGAATTGAGCACGTGAGATTCATTCTAACTGAAATTAATGAAGTTATATGAGGCATAAATTGTTGACAAATTCTCTAATCTATCTTATATGATCTAGTGTGCCCATTTTTTTCACAATCCCCCAGCCACATGCACCCTTTCCAAGGAGTTAGAGATACTAAGTCACATAAATAATTATTTAGAAAATAGAAAATTTAGGGAAAGAGATTCCACTCTGCTTTGCCTGTTAAGTTATAAGCTGAGCAAAAAAAAAACTCTCTTATTGAAGACTCAAGATAAAAGCATCTCAGCTCAAAACACACTCAAAAACCTTTAGATACTGAAGACTGAGGTTACCAATAATCCATTAAGACTTTGGTTGTTTAATTTATGCTCCAAGACACCTATTGTTGTTTTTTGGCTTTAACAACACAGTGCAAATAAATTCAATTTTCAAGCATAAACTCTTTCAATATTTGCAAAATTATCATGAACTTTCATTGACATTCAGAAGCTTAAATCCAGTAGACAAACTCAAACCACAGTGGCTTGACTCCACTCCGTACCAAATACCACTAAAGTTGCGTTCTTCAGCCCTTCACCACTGTCATCATCCTGTTGATTGCTTGTGTAAAAAAAGTCTTCCAATTCCATCCAGTTACTCCTGACCCTGATAAAGGACACTAAATTACAGTATGCTTCCAGAATAAAAGTCTCCAGACTTGGATAGGATATGATGTTTTTAATTTATTCTGAGTGTTTAACAAGAAAAAAGGAAAGTATTTTATATAATATTATAAATCATCCAGATTCTGCTTCCAGCTCTTTTGCTTTCTTGACCTGATTAATGGATAAATTTTTTTTCAGTTTGGTATGGAGACATGAAGTAAAAATATTCACATACTTCTGATACTTTCTAAGATCAAAGATAAAGAAAACTACAGGAAAAAGGATTCTGTCAATAAGCAGAGTGACAGTAATTATTTTCTTGTTTGCTAGCCCTTAGTTTGAAATAGTCAGAAACTCTGTTTTATTTCATTTCCTAAATGTTGGTACAAAAGCATGGAAGAAGACGCAAAGAATCAATTATTGATGTCTCCCTAGAGATCACTTCCACTCACATAGAGATCGGTGAAATTTTCCATGGAAAAAAAGTAGTAAAAAAGGTAAGAAATAGAAAGGAAAAAAATTAGAAAAATGTAGAGACGAATACGGATAAATGCATAATTTTTACAGAGAAAGAATTTTTGAAATATTGACAAAAAGACCAGTCTTGTCCCTTACCTTGAACGAAATCATTGCTGGTACAAAAATATAATTTATTGCCAGTAAAACAGAAAACTGAAAGAAAATAAAATCTCATTCCGTGTAGAATGGAGATGATATTCAAATGAAATCTACAGATTTCTTATTGTTTAGGGTCCAGAAAATATCCACATATTCAGTAATATTTTAAGAGATATTTCACTAAATATATGCCTTATAAATCTGTATGCACAGATACCTAGACTACCTTAAGACCTCAAGAGGTATTAAAATTTGCTGAAAAAAGAAGGTAAGGAAAAGCACCAGATAAATAAGATTTAACTTAACTGTAACGCACATGAAAGTGTGGGGTTATGACTTCCATATAGAATTTGGACTCAAATAACTTCTTAACCAGGAAATGTTAATTTCCTGACCAAAAAATGTAAATTTAATCAATAACAACAGTGGGCTATGACTGCTATGTGTGCTGAGCTGGCTTAATATGCCAGAGAAATATGAATACAGTAAAAATAATGTGGTGTTAAAACTGTCCCCAGAGTGATGAATACAATTCTATTTTACATTTCTTATAAGACCATTTTCATTTATAAACCTATTACTATCAGACCTTTCAGTATTTAAATTTCATCTTAGCTGCAGAATCACTTCACAGCGGAGATAAACTCGAACCATAAGTGCTCGATACTTCAAAACTGTTGACCTGAGGATTTTTCTTAGTTATCTCTGTCTGTATTATGAATCTCAATCAGAACATGCCTGAGAAAGTACATGTATTTCTAAGTAGAATTTGAGAAGAAAATCTTTTTTCACAATGTATGATATACTGTGTTAATTACAGGAAGCTTTATGTCATTATGCATTTCCATCCAAGTTAACATAACAGCAAGAGAACCAAGTAAATTCTATTTATGGATCAGACTGATTTTTAAAGAGTTCAGGTCCAAGAACTGCAATTTAGCTGCCCGATGTGTGACTATCTTTTTAGATATGCCTGTCTTCAACACTTCCTTTTGCCCTTTCCCAGCTTGAAGCTTTCTATGGTTTCCATTAAGGAGCTATGATTTTGGAAAAAACAAAAACAAAATACACAAAAAACAACAAACAAACAAAAAAACCCACCCCACCCTCCTTTGCTCATAGAAATAGCCATTATGTGCTCATTTTTCCACACAAAGGGAGAGTCCTCTCCCTGAAGAGCTCACATGTCAAGAGCAGATGTATGTCAAAAGCAGACTGTGGAAAACGACAGGCTGTGGAAGATACTTATACCACCTAATTGCAAATAGTTTGGAACGGCAACTAACAATCTAGGGTTAAGCCCATACCTTGCTCAGATTGGCTTAAACCCAAAAGTGGACTCATTGGGACCACTGTTTTGTCAGTCATGCAGCCAGAGAAGCAGATCTCCCACAAAACGTGGTAGTTAATAACCCCAAAGCTAATATTAACTCCTCCTTCTTCTTATCAAGAACTTCTGTAAGGCAGGAAAATCCTGTTTTCAGTTGAAAGTATATACAATTAACTCTTTCTTAGGTGGAACTGGAGAGGAAAGCTTCAGTCAGTGCTGCTCTCTAAACTCCTGCTCCGGAGATGAATCCAGAGCCCGAATTACAGCAACGTGTAAGGGGAATTGTGATATTTTTTTTCTTTCCTAAAAGGCCATCATAGCATTTCCATGTGCCTGTCACCTTCCATTAAGTAACTCATTCTAACCTCATCCATAAACTGATAACTAGCATGAAGGAGAGCTCAGAGGCAGTTTACTGGTTAGTCCTTCAGGCTACAGATTTTGAGAACAAAGCCATCCAAAACTGCAGATACCTGAACTGGGATTCATCATCAGACCAGCTGTGTCGATACTACATTTATGAGACTCCAGGGATGATGAATGACTTAATCTCTGTTAGAAACAATCTATTCCTTTTGCTTATTTATTTTAACTTCAATAATTTCAGTAACCTTGCTTACAATGGGATCCATACACAATTATACCAACACAACTCAGTGAACAATGAAATGCAGCATGTGGGAAGAGCTTTTTTAATCAGGTTTGCCATCTAACTAGCCCGCTGAGAAACTCAGCTGTGACTCATCTTCTTTATGAGCAGCATATTAATTCTCAGCAGCTTAGCACTTCTTAGCACCCCTACTGACATGAAGTTCTACCTGAGGAGGCATTGTTAAGGATGGAAGTGTTATTAGAGTGAGTGAGCCTAGGGTGCCTGATGAATTTCAAATTGGAAAGAACACCTAACTTCTTCATCTTATACTGATGAGTAGACCTGAAATTACAAGAATGTAAATTTCATGATCTTTAGTTATACTTCTCTAGAAGACAGAATGCCATATGCCCTATGTAAGATCTTTCCATCCTAATTTGAGAAAATAGAGGTGCTCAGAAGTTATGGGTACAATCTTAGTCATCACAACATCATTCATCATTTGTTTAAAGGGTACAGTATTCCACCCTATCTCCTTAAAGTTCATTTTTGGTCAAAGTACTATTTAACTACTTGGCATCAACTATATATATACACATAGCTGTTCTGCAGAATATATGCTAATATCAACCAATTAAAAAGAATTCATTACAGTCTACTATCACTAGGTTAAATTAGTTGCCAGGGAAGAATTCAATAAAAAAACCTGTCCCAATTAAGTAGAGTATACTGCAGTAATATTTTACATTTATATAGCACTTTACATTTGGCATTTGACCAATTAGGCTGAGAGAGCAATGCTAAATCACAGCAGGCCCCTTAGAAAAAGGGCAACAGCTAACTGTCAAGTTGTTCTACTTCTCAGTGGGAAATTTTTCACAACAACATTGGGCTAAGTCCTGTTCTCACAACATGTAACAGAATTTTTTCAAATTTTGGAGAAAAACAACATGACTCCAGAATGACATTGATATTAGTGCTCTTCAAAAGCCTCAGTATTTTAGCCATAATAATGCTTCTTTTGTCTAAGTACAGCCTGGAGTGCCTACAATGAGGCTGAAAGCCAAACTGTCTGGCTCAAATTTGAAGTGACACTAAATATTTTAAACTTATTGTTTAAACTAGTTACAAATCTGCAACAGAATACAAATCTTCTATGGCTGCACTCTGTGTACACACTTTTATTAAAATCTGTCAAAAAGATTGTGTCTTTGCAAAAAAAAAATTTTCCTCTCACCTTTTTTGTATTAAAACTTTCATGCTTTTTCTATTTAAGTAGACCAAAGTAGCAAATTTTAGCATCTAGTTATCAAGAGGAGTAACACCTCAGTGTAAATCTGTAGATATGTGTGCTCACTTTACATTCCTATAATGTGGGATAAAATGACAGCCATAATTTTAACCATGTGTCATTGCACAAAATGTTTTGTTATCCTGTTACAGAATTTTTATACAGTAAAGGTATTTGAGCAATTGTTTTGTCAACAAAGCCTGTTGCCTACCAGCAACATATGTAACAAAATAAAAGAATCACATTATTTAATTTTCGGTTTTTATTTTTTTTCCTTTTTATTTCCAAGACACAAAAGAACTCGATGAACTCAGCTAAATTGGAAAGGGTTAATTGCTGTGGTCAGTAAACTGAAGCCACTGCAGGTGTGGGGTTTAATTGAGAAGCAGATGCACAAAGACAGCAGGTAGAGATGGATATTAGGTTAGTAAAAGAACAGGGCAAGGTGAATGCAGAATTCTGAAACATAAATAAAACCATACACATTTAAACTGTGTTTTCCTGCAGTCCATTCTTTGTAAGTTATGTCAAGTGGTTTGTATTTTAGAGGAAGGTCATGATTTTACAGTACATGTTCTCTAATATGTGAAAATATTCTTCCCCAAGTATTCACTTTTTTTTTTTTTTATTAATTTTTCTTATGAGAATAGGGAGTATCTTCTCATTCCAAGCTGGTGTTTGACATGCAAAAGGGGGTCTTTTTATTTGCACCGTAGATAAATTAATGATTTTATACACTACTTGCAGAGCTTCTAGCAGGAAATATATCCTATTACTCACATACAGTTAAAATTAATCATCTAATAGGAAAGGCCAAGTGCTTCAATCACAACTATTTCTTAATGCAATTTTACAGTGTATGTTTTCAGAGAAAAAAAATTATTATGTTAATAGGAAGATCTGCAATCATAACAAGGTGGGATGCCTGGGGTTAAGACTATTGTTGCACACTGCTGAGCCCTAGTGGTAGGACACAGCTTGTACTGGAAGCCAGAAGGAAACCTTTGGCCAAGGTTTTGCAGCATCAGGAAGGTTTGGTTGAAATCAGTGCCCTCCCTGCTGGGCTGGAAGCCCTTTGTGAATGTCAGTGTGGACCACTAAAAGCATACATACCAAATGAAAAACAAAAGAATGTTTCTTAAAATAGATGCATAAAAGAAGTTATTTTTTCTGCTTAACTATGTCTTCGTTCATTAAATCTCTGTCAGCTGAGCTTTGATTTACTGTGGACACATCTAGGTAATCTTCTCCTACACTTCCATAGCTGAAAAGGCACAGAGTTAAAAAAAAAAAAAATCCTGCAAACCTGCTCAGTATAACATGATGTTTTGCTTTTGCTTAACCCAGCAAATATTGTCAGATTATGTGATAAAAGTCTTGCTCTGCACATGTTAAGGATTCCAGAGGACATAAAACAGCATGGGCAGGAACCCCCAGTTACCCAGTCAGGGAAATAATGCTTTGCCTCTGCTGGTCCCAGGTCTGTCAATGGAAGGTCATCAGCTCCATAGGGTGGAGATCATACCCTAGGTGAGACCATCTCTATTTTTTGGGCATGTTTGTGTATGAGTATTTGAGTGCTGCAGTCACAGGTCATAGAGGCCTGTCTGTCTGGCGTGCTATCAACTGAAGTGTGTGCTGGCGTGTATGTCAGCATGGGATTGCTAGTAAACACCCACGCACACCAGTCATTCAGTGGGACAAAGGTCATGGAAGCCAGGTATCTAAGTGGCCATAGATCTGGACAGAATACACCTGAGTGTCTTTTACTGATTCAGGATGCATCACAGAATTGTCCTGCATCATGTGTCATCCTTGGGTGTAGAAGAAGACATGAAATTTAAGAAAGCTTGAAAAAGTTTTGAGATTTGTGGACAGCCAGGAGAAAAACAGGGGATATTGGAGGACTGTGATTTTCTCCAGCCAGTTTAGAAATTAAAATTTTATTCTCATTTTTCACCATGAGTATTAATAATTTATAACTGATTGTAATCACAAACCAAAATTAATGACTTACCTTCCGACTATAAAAAGAGTATCTGATGGATAGGACTAACACAGGAATGCTGTTATGAATATTATTCATTACTAAAAGTTATGTGCACCCGAAACTCAGACAAATAATTACAGACATCCTTTGCAGAGCTTACTTCTCTATGATATAAAGTGCGTGTCTATGGAAATCCTATAACTGTAATATAAAAAATTTCTTTTTGATCAACGATGCTGATCAGTAATATCTACATCTAATTCAGTTTCACTGTTTCATTTGAACAATTGCATGTCCCAAAACTAATGGAAGCCTTTCCAAAACATTACCACAATGAGCTCACCCAATAAAGTAATTTTACAGATCAAATTAGAGGGGAAAAGGATGAAGATTTCTAATAAGGTGAAATTGCATATCCTATATAGAATTGCTAAGACATTTAATAAAAACGTCTTTTCTCACCTAATCATTCAGAGTCTAAATGTACACACAGATAGGGAAATTGATAACTATGATGAGCAACATTTAAATCTATGCATAGGAGAGTAGGTATTTTAACAGCCAATTTATCAAAATCTTCTGATAAACTTGCTGCTTTTTCATTTCAGTGCAGATTATAACTATAATTCATTCCAGCATTAGCTAGTTGATTAAAAGCTTCTTTCAATTCTCATATGAACTTAATAGATTCCAGTTTTACTTAATTACATCTATATTGCACTCTTAAATGGAGTGAGAATGAGAAATAATTCAAAAAATAGTGTAAGAGAACAAACAGTTATAAGAAGCCTTCTTTAATTATGTATAATCTATTACTCTTCTCTAATGGTGCACAAAACTGACTTTGTTTTGTGAATTTACAGCTTAATCAAAAAATAAAATGACACTAACTAACCATGGCTTGCAGGAAACTGTCTCCCTTGCAAATGAGGTGCTAACTGGAGTATATACAGCTGTGCTTGGCCCTGATAGCATGAGCTATTCTGATTTAATTCTTCCTTAGCAACTCCTTCATGCGTAGCAACTTCCTGAAAAATGTTCAGAGAGTAATATTAAACAACATGTAAAAGAAACAGAAAAAAACTAGGATACAAAAAAATAAACAAAATTCATTTACTTTTTAAAACTTCTGTGTAACAAAGAAAGTTTTCAGAGCATTATCTTTAAAAGGTTTTACTAGAGCATAGACAACTCCGTGAAGTGTTAGTAATTATAACCTGAGAAATGCCTATTTGTAATTATTTTCCTAATTGTGAATAGCTTTGGGGCCATACTTCTTAGTGAATAAAATTCTCAAATCCTGTTTGTGCTGCAGAAATTAAATACAGAAATCACTTTTTGTCATTCTCAGTATAGAGGTCCTGATCCTTTGAAGTATTAAGGTTCTGTTTAGCAAATGAAAAACAGATGACCTCTTGAAGCAACAAGATGATACTTAAAAGGGATATCTCATTCAGGATGTCTTTCTGTGCTCTTTGAATAATATCTCACCACAGCATAAAAGTGGCTTACTATAGAGATCTTTCAAAAAAGACAATATGATTTATGATAGCACAGAATCACCTCATTGTCTCCATCAATCATTAACTTACCTTTTAGCACACAACAATTTACCTTACTCAAAAGTGAAAACCCATCCAAAAATATTTAGTAGAACATACAGAAAGAAAAAATGAGAAAAACAATGTTCCAAAAAGCGTATGGGTCATCTCAAAGAAAGTATTTCTTTAGCCCATAATTTCTAACCATCAATATAAAATTCATATCCATGTAACTTGGAAGTCCAGTAATTGTCAGTTTTAAACTTTCCCTCTTTAGAAATTAATTTCTTACGAATTCCATGCTTTCTTTGACAGGAGTATATCACTGTTTGTTCCAAATCTACTGGCTCAATTTTTAACCTATTCAATTACCATCAATATCCATACTGTGAACTTTATAGAACAGTGAGCATCACTGGGAAACTTATGGTGTCATCTCTGGGTTTCTGAGCAATTTTAGATCATAGTCGCCCTCTGTACATAGAGAATTACAAAACAATAAAGACAGCTCCTGAAAAATTGCCTGGTACAATCTTGAGGAGTTAGCCTGCACACTTCCCTAGATGTCACCAGACACACTCAGGAATCTGGTCAGAACAGGACACCTCAACTCAGTCTCAACTTGTATAGCTAGTTTACTTAGTCATATCTCTTATGACTAATCAGAAACTTAGAGACTGACTGATGTTTCTCCTTTTCTGAGCTGCCACATTTTCAAGTATCCTAGCGGAAACAAAGAGCTTAGTGGATAATAATGTATCTGTGCACAAAACCCCAAGATATATAGTGTGCACTTGAACACAATTTCCCAAGTCAGCAATCAGTATTTTCTGGTTATGGGTCTTGTCTCATATTTGAACATGGTGAACATTTGGACTATGTAATAATTCAATAAAAAATGTGAACTAGTAAATTATTGCTGCGGTATACTTTCCTGCTCAACATTAATAATATAAAGGGCTACTATTACACATAGATTTTTTTTTGTAGTTTTAGTGTCTTTTAAATTTTATTTTCCAAAGGTCTTCTATCTGTGAGGAGTTTAAAGAGCTTTGGACCTTGGTCTGGTAGCCTGCAACTTAGGTTCTCTAGGGGGGCATACCAGGTTAAATCCCAAATAAAATGTCACTCTAAACATATCTCAAATTTCTGGACAAAATTTTTCCTGGATGCTTTTTCTGCAGCACCCCATTTCAGGAATTCCTGTTTTCTCCTAGCTCTTTCTGCTTGAATGCAATTTCATGCCATGTTCTCCTCATCCTGACATAAGCACAAATGTTTGTGGGACATGCAGATACGCAGGTTAATTAATTGGGAGAAAAAAAAATAAAGGAAAAGGGGAAAAGGGGAAAGTGGTAGACATGAGAAGAAAGAAGTGGTAGGGCTCTAATTTTGCTGCCAGTGAAAAGGTGCATGGAACTATATTCTAAATCAGAAAGTTCACAAGTTCAAGCTTAGCTGGAGAATGAAGAACTAGCAAACCTTTCAGCCAGGTTTTCTTAGCACTCAATAAAAATTAATTCTTCATGTCATTTGATTAGCCACAGGTAGGCACATTACTACTAATTTTCAGTTTGGGTTAAAGCTCCACAGAGACCTCTGATTTTCAGTGCCTGAGCTGGCATTTGACAATTTGTGAGGTGTCAGGTAAGTATTGATGAGGTTGAGAACTAGGTGTTGTCTTGTTAATGGGCTTGGCAGGGAAGCAGAACAAATTCACAGCAGAAAAAGCCTATAATAACTCATGATTGAGGATACACCTCAGACTGGATGATGGATTTTAGAGGTCTGAATGTAGCAGTCTAAAACTGGGTTTGAACTTTACCATTATGAAGAGGGAAAGTTATGATTGCAACTTCAGATTTTGAACCAGATTTAGCATAAAGTGTAAATGTAACTAGAAGCTATTTTATTTATACACTTATGTGGCAAATCTGAGACTATAAGGGGAAATGTAAGAAAAAAATAACATACAATTTACATGACAGAGGTATTTCAGCTTACAGATAAACCATAGGAAAGGAAAAAAGTACTAAGAGGCTGTAAACCCATAGTATTACAAAAGCTTACTTCTTTTACTCTCAGATAATCTGAGCAAGAAATTGAAAGAATTTTACAGCTCTCTGCAATGATTGATAACTCGATGCTCTTAATTTTTGATAGGAGCATTCTGAGTTCCAAAATAGCTTCCTAGAACAAGTCATAAGAAATAAACAAAACTATAAATAACAAAGGTAAATTCTCTACTTCCTTATTAAGTAGGCTAATAGATAATTTTTTTGTGCTGCAACTTGCATGGATTGTTTTATATGCAGCCAAATATTTTGATGCAGTTGTCTGTGCTGAGTCTTGATGTATTTTAATTTTACAAAACACAGACAACTTGTGCTCCTTGACAATGACTGATATTTTATGCATTAAACATGTAATCATATGACAATTAAGGATAGTCAGAATAGTATGATAATGAAGTTCACTTTGAAACAGTGTTTGGTAAACAACCTCTGTGCAGGATCTCCTAGCAAATGTTTTGATTGCCTCTTCTGTGTAAATGAAGTTCATCTTTGGAAGATCATAGGGAAGTGTTTGTGAAAGACAGACTTTATCAAAGACACCAAAGATGATGTATCAAAACCAAGGATGATAAATATCACAGAATTTTGTCAGTTTATATAGAATCATAGAATCATTTATTCTGGAAAGGATCCTTAAGATCAAGTCCAACCATTAACCTAACACTGCCAAGTCCACCATTAAAACATGTACCTAAGTACCTCATCTACTTAACTAACTTACCATTTAAGTAAAGATATTTTAAATACCTTTAGATATACTGATGACATTACTTCTCTGGACAGTCCATTCAAATATTTTAGCACTGTTTCATTGGAGAATTTTTTTCTAATATCCAATCTAAACCTCTTCTGGCACAACTTGAGGACATTTCCTCATATTCTTTCACTTGAAACACAACAGAAGAGATGATTATCACCTGGTGACAACCTCCTTTCAAATAGTTTGTAGAGAGTGAGCCTCCTTTTGTCCAGTCTAAATAACCCTCAGCTACTCCTCATAAGACTTGTGCTCCAGCCACTTCACTACCCCTGGACCTTCTCTGGACACACTCCAGCCGCTCAAAGTCTGAGCCCAAAACGAAACACAGGATTCAAGGTGCAGCCTCATCAGTGCCAAAAAGAGGGAGACAATCACTGCCCTGGTCCTGCTGGCCACACTATTTCTGATACACGCCAGATTGCCACTGGCCTTCTTGCCCACTTGGGCACACTACTGGCTTATGTTCAGCCACTGTTGACCAGCACCCTCAGGTCCTTTCTTGCCAAGCAGCTTTCCACTCTTCCCAAGACTGTAGTCCTGCATGGAGTTGTTGTGACTGAAGTGCAGGATCTGGCACTTGGTCTTGTTGAACCTAAGCCCACCAATGCAGCCTGTCCAGATCGTTCTGTGGAGCCTTCCTGCCCTCCAGCAGTTCAACACTCCCAACCAACTTGGTTTCATCTGCAAACTGGCTGAGGATGCACTCAATCCTTTTGTCCAGATCATCAAAAGAGGTGTTAAGCGGGCCCCAACACTAAGCCCTGTGGAACAACACTCATGACCAGGTACCATCTGGATTTAACTGCATTCACCATACCTCCGTGGGCCTGGACTTTGACCACATTTCTAGCCGGTGAACAGTGCACCTGTCCAAGCCCTAAGCAGCCAGTTTCTCCAGGAGGATGATGTGGGAAGTGTTGTTAAAGGCTTTATCAGTGTCCAGGTATGCTAACTCCATAGCCTTTCCCTCATCCACTAATCAGGTCACCTTGCCATAAAAGGAGATCAGGTTGGTCACGCAGAAGCTGCCTTTCCTAAGCCCATGTTGGTTGGGCTGATCCTCTGTTTGTCCCACACATTCCTGTGATGACATTCAAGATAATCTACTTCTTAACACTACATGGCATCGAGGTCAGGCTGACAGGCTAGTAGTTCCTTAGATCCTCCTTCTAGCCCTTCTTATAGTTGGCATCACATTCACTAGTTTTCAGTCAGCTGGGACCTCCTTAGTTATCTAGGACTGCTGACTGAAAGTGCTTTGTGAGCACTGTAGCTTGAATTTATCTGCACTGAAGTAGCCGAAGGAAGGTGATAACTATCACTTAGCAGCCTTCCAATACCTAATGGGGGCCTACATGAAAGCTTGAATCGGGTTGGATATAAACAATCTGTTCTAGTGAAAGGTATCCCTGCCCATGGCAGAGGGATTGAAATTAGATGATCTTTATAGCCTCTTCCAACCCAAACTATTCCATGATTTCAGTTTAAATAACAAATAAACACGGCTGAGAATCAGTCATCAAATGTTCAAAAAAAGTTATGCAAAATATTCTAACTTCTCTTCTATTGAACTCTTCTGATTCCTTCTTGAATTATATTTATCAGACACATCGCCTTTGTGTGTTTTCATTCAGATGAGAAAGATACAAAGATGCCATTGAAGATATTCTCCTGACCCTCCCCGCCTACCACACTTCAGTTCATGGAGTAGTCTTGAAGAAGTACACTTTCACCCTTTTAGATGAAATTAAACCGCTAATGGGCACCTGCTCACCAGACTTAGCAGAAGGAGTCCACATTGCACTAAAATCCTCATTGTGTTGGTGTTGGGTTTTCAGCTCATTCACTGTACTGATTGGGTTGCACTATGTGCCCTTACATAGTTGGCCATAATAAGGTAAAATAACATATGTCTCGAAATTTCTAAGAGACAAATGTGCCAATTAACTGCAGTCTACAAATCTTATCCAATACTGTATCAAAACTTCTTAGAAAAGCTCATCTCTTGCAAGTATAGGAATCTCCATCTATCTTTGTTAGACTTGTAAGATTCTTTTGATGTCAAGGAGGCTCTCCCATATGTAATCTTTTTTAAGCTTAAGCTTTACAAGCTATTGTAACATTGCAGTATAATATAGACATCTTCTCTTAAAATCTATGTGCAATTGTTTCTGAGTAGCATTCTTTGTAGTGCCAATTCAGTAGGACAGCAGCTCATCACATATTCATGATTCCAGAAATCACAGTGTCAGTGCTGTCAATGTTCTTACACTGCTGAGAAACATGTAAAATAAGCTGGTTTTGAATAATTTATCTCATAATTACCTTATTCCATTTGGTCTATTACTAACACTAGTTTTCAAGTAACAAATAATATCAACAAGCAATATTCAATATTTTATCCGAAACTGAAGGTTTTGTCTTCAGTTCTGCTTTCACAAGAAACTGCAGTAACTGCATTTTCCTTTGCATATGAAGGTATTTAAATCTACTGAGAATGAGGAATATTAAAAGTAGAATTAAATGAAAAAAACACTTTTTCTAAATTCTGATTACTCTCCTTTATATTTTTAAATGCAGATAAACTTCAAAACAAACAAAATTTTATTTGAAAGATTTTCTTCTTAAAATGTCTAATTGTTTTGTATTCTCCAATTTTCTTTATAATTTCATTTAAAAATAGAAAAAATATTTTATATTGACAATTTTAAAAGGAGTTTTAAAATAACATGGCTGAAATTCATCCTAAATTTAAATTATGTTTTAGCATATCTAGAATCAGCCAACCAATTTTTTTTCTCTGAATCTAAAATATATTTTTAGAACTAGATTATGCTTCTAAAGACATAACTTAGGAAGACACAGAAGTAACTTCTTCATCCCACAAATTAAGTACGAAACACCAGCATTAATAATTTGTAGTTATATAAGCAAGGTAGTTGTTTTTCTTTTGCTTCCTATTTCACATCAATTGGCCAAATAATAGTGCAGTAAAATATGAAGAAAACAAATTCCATATTCATCTGTTTTACTGTTTGTCTAAGAATAAGTAAATTTCAGATATTACAGGACACTGCTTACACACTTAGCAGGTGGACACAGTTCAGAGAATCTTCTACAGATCCCTCATATAAAAGCAATAAAGGCTGAAATGCTTCTCTTTTTAGTGCCAATTGCAAACCTTTTATTGACTACCACTTTGTGAATCAGACTGAGCACTCATGGGAAAAAATCTGACCACAAAACCTGCTGCCAGGAATGTAAAGGATATGTGATAGAGGAAAATGAAACTTGAATCATATATTTGGTCTACAAATTTCTCACAAAGCTAACTTGTCTGTGTTTACTGGTTTGGAGAAACAGAACTAAAATCATTGTCCAAAACATCAAGTTTCTTCTCATCTCTCTTGCTCCTTTATTACCAAAGTATCTTTTCCTCAAAAAATATATGCTTCAGGATTTTCTTCAGTTCTGTCTAAGTGACTCAAAACAAGAAAAATAATATGGATGTTATATATATATATATATATATATATAATAACATGATCAGTTCAACACAGCTCATGTGTGGAATGCTGAGTATCGAGTATTTGCTGTAAACAGCACACAATAAAGCCAAAATCTGAAATACCTTAAAAATATTAATGGAAAATCACTCTCACAAGAAAAAGGCTTCGTCCCCACTCATACTGGACCATTGTTACTGCTAACAACTGATTCACCATGTTCTGTAATTTATCCTCAGGCAGCAATGTATCTGGGAATAGGCTGTATGAATTTTTCATGCAGTGGGAACATGCACTAGTTTCTGTGACAACTCAGGGAAGTCCTTATGTCATCCACTCATATGCCACATGCAGTGCCATCAACTCAGGTATGTGCAGCAAGTCTGTCACTTCCCTGAAGCACCAGTCCCACTACATCTTTGCAGATGGACTGTAAAGAATGTGGCCAACCCAGCCAGAAATGTTGGAGTTATTACAGAAATGAATATAATTCACTTCTGCAGCTAAACTTCCCTGTTCTTTTTACAGGCCTTTATATTCTGCTTCTGAACTTTGGCCGAGTTCTCAGAAAACAATTTATTGTGAAGAGATACATGTTTAGAGTTTTACTATTAGGAATTAATTTAAACAGTTTTGGCATCTCCCAGTAAAGGTTTGGGGTTTTTTTCCATACAGTGGCCCCTAATTTGGTTATATTTTTATTTCACTTTGAAGCTTCCAAGGATTCAAAGGCCTTTCTGAATATCAAAAAACCCTGAGGGACCCTTTCCTAACACAGGAAGCTGCATTGTCTCTAAAAGGATGTCTTAAAAAATACCTTCTATTCTCTGAAACATACATATGTATATGTATGTATGTGTGTATATATATATGTATGTGGAATTAGAAGAAAAAGCTAAGAATAAGTAAAACTAATCTTCGAGTAACAAAATTTTACAGCATCAGCTGAGAGGTTAATTAAAGGTTAATTCCACCAACTAAAATGGCAAGCAAAACTATACTGCTGTTTTTGTCATCACAGCTAAACTGTGACCTGCATAAGGATAGTAAATATTCAGTTACTGACCCATATCATAAGCTAAATAGCTAATTCAAAGATGTTGCTGAAATGTATGCCTTCAGTTTCACTTTTTAATATGCTAGAATTTATGTTATTTTCAGCCCATATTTACTTTATGGTTAATGTACGGTATGTATATTTAACTCATTCATAAACCATCCAATGGATGCTTCCGATGTTCTGGTAATCTCAGAGATATTTAGATTAAATATCCAACTCTTAGCATCAAAGTCCATCCTGAAGATCTGCTTCATGCATGCATTTTAACTTCTGCAAGCAGAGACAACCAGGATACAGTAATCCATCTGAATATTGCTTACATAAGTCTACTGTTTTGTATGACAGAGGAACCACCCTCTGCTACATTTCAGATGAGCCAGATGACACTAATAAGTGCAGCAAATAAGTGAGCATGCTTCCCACACTTCTCTCTCTACTGCAACTACCTGCTGTGCTAAGGGGATCTGAGTGGGCCCTGTGTGATTGACTCAAGGTTCCAGATCAGCAACAATCAAACTCCAAAGATCCTTTGTTTCCTACAGAGTTCTTCTTCTCAAGTCACCTCTTTCCTGACACCAGCAACCTATTATAAACTCAACCAAATCATCTACTTTCCAAAAAATTTGCAGAAGTTCATATCCTGGCTTTTCTACAGTAACCTCATCTAGCAATACAGTATTGTTTCTCCAATTTTATTTTCATTTCTATTTTCTACCATCCCTTACTGCCCAGCCTTATTTCAGCTAGGATCTTTTGGACAGATCTTCAAAAGACTCAACTTAAGTGAGGCAAAGGGTAATTGTTTCATTATCCCAGCAAACTGTCTAGGGAGTAATTATACTCCACATATTGCTAGTTACACGATGTGTATGGGGAACCCTTCCTTTGAATGCTCAGCAAAGGCAATTACAGTGCCAAATGGAGCTTCACTTCCATGCCAACTACTTTCAAGTGGCTCAGCCCCCCTCATATCCCCCTCATAAGCTGCTAATATCTCTTCTTTCTTTGGGGGGGGGGGGGGGGCGTGGTGTAGAAGACCTTATATTATCTATATCGCAAGATATCTATTATCTATATCCCAAGCTCCAAAACCCTAGATGTCAAATTCAATTCTCTCTGGCTATTTACCAGGGCCCCAGGTAGGGTCATACTCTCTGTCTGTGGTACAGAGCACATTTCTCGTATCTTATCCTGTCCAGACTGGCCCAAGGGTTACTGTATGAAGCATCTCCTGTTTGATATACTCAAAGGATTATCAGTACCGGGGACAAAAGGTTCTGCTTTCAGGTGACTTGATAGAGAGGACTCACAGTGACTGTCATGGATTAATCTCAGATGGCAGCAGAGCACCACAGCTGCTTGCTTAGCCTGCGCTGGCCTGCTGTGTGGTGCTCAGGTGCCAGCTGTGGTTAAACCACAACTGTGACTATACTCATCATATTTGTGATGCCTTATTTTGGAGGCAATGCTGTTAACTTTACTGAGGCTGCTGGAGAAGCTGAAAATTATTCAGTATAATTAAAGACTTAGATACCACAAGAAAATGCCATCATAATCTGCATTGCTACTTCAGATCAGATATAAATTGTTCACAATACACTATAGCACCTTTTAAAATATTTTCAACTGTCCTTGTATTACTGAAATTACTGAATCTGAAACGTATTTTTTTTACTATCAGAGACATGTTCTGTACTTGAAAAATGAAACGTGAAACCAGAAATGTTGTAGTTCCAATGCACAGAAGCTGAGTTGCTCTTTGTGTTAATCCCTTAGTGTGTTGCCACTCAAGGCAAATGTTCCTTAATTTTTCTGCTCACAGACATAGGAAAATTGAAGAAACAATATGAGAAGGCAGCATAATATACCAGCAATTTTGGTAAAGTCTGTGCTACATATTTCTTTCAACATGGTTGACAAGCTCAATCTAACTTTCTCCCCAGCCTTATAAAATACCAAAAGTAAAACCCCAGGAAGAGGAACAGCCCAGACCTTGCAAACTTGCTTCAGTTTGTAAGATTTTGCTTCCAATGTTAGCCTATGCCAACAATGGTTTTTTACTGCCAGTATTTAACCTAATGAGATGAAAGCTCTGGCACATACAGCTATATAACTTGCAATATTATCCTGCACTATAACATATATCTGAACTCACTACCAAGAAAAACCATACTGAGCATATACTCAGGAGTATTTCAGAAGAAACTGCTTTTATCATAACTTAGCAGCTAGATTTTATTTTTTTTTCTTTGTCTAAGAAACTGGGAGTATGAATTAATTAATGAACATGTTTTTATCATACAACTGTGGAAATTAGTATAGTCCAAAGCCAAAAGACACAAAGTATTGTTCATGAATTACAGCTAGTGCACGTACTATAAGAAAATAAAAGTACATGATTGTTTTGGGAAGGACCACATAACTCATACAGAAATCTATTAAGACTGCTGAGCACATCATTAGAAGCATAATTTTACTTCATCAGGGATTTAAGAGTTTTGATAGGAATAATAAAGGTTAGACAGCTCCAACTGGCTTCAGGAAGAATGCTATTTAAACAGAGTTTTTCATAATTAATCACTCTTTGCATCCCTTTGCTTTATTTTCTTTGCCTCCTCATCCTCAACAGTTTCTCACTAAATGAAACTGCTATAGCTGAAACTTCTTTTAAATGGCAGTATCTTCCTCAAAAGACTACACCACAGGCAGCGGATACGTATTACTCCATAACAACATCACCTTTCTAACAAGGAAGAATTACAACAATGAAACAGTTGTCATACTTTTTATCAAGTACATTTATTTATTACTTAAGAAAACATCATTAATCTATGATGTAATAAACCCCCTCAAATATGATGATTAAACATCTGCTGTAAGGTAATTTGATTCAAAATCCTCAAAGAAATTTTTTCTTCAGTCTTCACTGACAAGTGTTCCAGTAAAAATGCCCAAGTCACAGAGGCAAAGGCAGAGACTGGAAGAACGAAGAACAAATGATCATAAAAGAAAATCAGGTTTGAAAACATCCAAGGAACCTTAAGTTTCATATGACCATGAGACCTGATGAGATGCACCTGCAGGTCCTGAGGGACCTGGCAGAGGAAGTGTCTAAGCCACTATTCATCACATTTGAGAACTTGTGGCGGTCCAATTCTCTGTGAAATTCTCTGTAACTGGAAAAGGGGAAATATAACCCTTGTTTTTAAAAAGGGAAAAAAGAAAGAACTAGGGAACTGCAGACCTGTCTGTCTCACTTCTGTGAGATCTGTCAAGATCATGGAGCAGATCCTGGAAACTCTTCTAAGAGACGTGGAAAAAAAGGAGGTGATTGGTCATAGCCAATCACCTGGCTTCACTAAGGATAAATTGTACCTGACAAAATTAGTGGCCTTCTACAATGGGATTACATCACTGGTTTATGAAGGAAGAGCAACTGATGTCATCTATACAAAACTGGGCAAAGCATTTTTGCTGCTGTTTTAAATCTTGTGGGTTTAATTATCTGTAAATAGGAAAATAAGTGCTCTATACCTGATTTTATTCTTTTTGCATTGTAAAATATAAAAAAATATGGTTTAAAAGAAGAAATGAGAGAGATTCCCACAACAAAAGAGAAACCCTAAGGAACAGCAAAATAGAATAATCCCTCTTAATAGGATGTGATGGAAACCGGAGATGTCTGGAAAAATCTTCAACAGAAATTACTTGGTGATCAAAAGTTTTGATGCCTGCATTGACTTTTCACTGACATAGTAGTAACAAAATTAAGTCAATTAACTATGTAGAAAAGTAATTCTCTCTTTATTGTTCCAGTAGAGGACATTAGTAAACAGGTTTAATATATGTTAATAGAATTTAACTTTTTCATCTATTTTATGCTGGGACCAGTAAGCAGATTCAATATATACTAATGCTTTCAGTCTCCCTTAAGAAATATATGTGATCACTTCCATGGGTATGTTTACTCTATAATGGAGGAAAATTGCAAAGATTTTCCTAATATTTGGTAACACATGCTCACACTTTATAGGCTATAGAGGAGTTCTAAACCAAATGGATCCAGATGGTTATTCTGCCTCCTCCACCCTGTGGGAATGTAGAAACTGGACACAGTAAATATGCCTGGAAGAGTCATCCTTACAGACTGTTGTGCAGTTATTACCAGGCTGACTGAAATAGTGATTCTTGTATAGCTACCTTTTTATTGTGCATGGAGAGTAGAAAAACCATATCTATTTAATTGTCTATTCATAGATCTCAGACACATTTCTTAACCTATTCACTTCTGCTTAACATGTTCCTATTCAATAGTTTTGGGGGAAGAAACTGCTACAGGCTTAGGGCAGAGTGGCTGGAAAGATACTCAGCAGAAAAGAACCTGGAGGTGCTGGTCAACAGCAGCTGAACATGAGCCAGCAGTGTGCCCAGATGGGCAAGAAGGCCAATGGCAACCTGGTGTGTATCAGAAATAGTGTGGCCAGCAGGACTAGGGCAGTGATTCTCCCCTGGTACTCAACACCAGTGAGGTCACACCTTGATTCTTGTGTTTAGTTTTGGGTCCCACTCCACAAGACAGGGCTGAAGCATCCAGAGAAGGGCAGTGGAACTAGTGAAGGCTCTGGAGCAAAATTCTTATGAGGAGGGCTGAGGAAGCTGGGTTTATTTGGAAGTTGTTAACAACTTTTTATCTGGGCCAGACATGGCTCTGGGCAGAGCTGCCATTAAGGTTAGGGTTAGGATTTGGATGGCCCCTCTTTACGCTTATTCATGTAAACTAAAAGAAAATCTATCTTTAGCATCCATTAATCTAGCAGAAGAGGAAGTAAAAATTGTTCCTGCTGAACAAGAGCAAAAAAATCACTTCTCTATCTTTTGACATATTGAAAAGATGGAGGAAAATAAAACCTAAAACACAACACCGTTACTGTCACTTTTCTTTTGAATAAAGAGATTACAAAATACACCACATCTTCAAACTCAGGCATTGATAAGTGTGTTTGTTTTACATAGCTTTGGAATACAGAGACAAAGATAAACTTCAGATTATCAGAATTTATCCAGTGGAAGAACCATTTACTTATTGTGCTTTAAGATATGCTCTCCTGGTGTTAATGAATTTATTGTTAAGTTTTATTGTTGAATTTCTTGTGTCTAACAGACTTACAGTACTTCAAAAAATTATTTTCTGTTCCTTCCTTCCTAATTTATCTTTATTTTACAGAGCAGACATTTAGGCATGATACAGCTGATAAGCTTGTCCCACAATATAATTAATGTGCATAATAAATCACAAAATGCCACCAGTGGAAAACTGCAGAAGTGTAATAATGGAATAATGACTTTGTGTCCTATATCCTTCAACACTGATTTATGAAATTTACTCTGTCCGTATACTACTGCCTTCATTTCTATATATAAATCTCACTTACTTACACATACGTCCCATTAAAATCATCCAGAAGGAAATGTGTCCCTTTTTTCAAACCTGAAGTAAATTGGGCTCTATGGAGAGGAATTATTACAGACCCAAAGGGTAGAATTTAGCTACATCCTCTAAGCTAAAGGTGTAGAGATAATTTTGTTTCTCCACAGAGACTTTCCTTCCTTTAGGCTAGAGCAGACGCCAAATCTAACTTCCAGCTGTCCAAGTCCTCTGACTTTCTGTGGCTCATCCTGTCCAGACCCAGCACATCAGGGAAGGTCCATGGTGCCACACCTGTGTACCACGTGGCACAAGGTGGGTGAACTGCTAGGGTTTTGATGGTCCAGACCTCCCTGAACCCTTGAGACTAGAATTCGTTTCTCCCTCTTATATGGAAATAGTTTTCCAGCTGCTCAGCAGGTGCATAAATTGTATTATGGCATTCAGCCCAGTGCCATAACACAGACACAGCTTCAATTTACTGTTTATCTTGGCTCTTGCATTAAAATTATGTCCTCAATCATCCTTCATTCACTTCCATTTCATTCAAGTAGATAAGCTTATAATATGGTAGCAAAATTATAAATTTATCCATGATGTGAGTGTTGCCAATGCTGAGTGTGCAGACATCAGAAAGAAGAAATTCACAGTTGGATTTCTCAATAATTTTGCTTGAAGCATGCAACCTGCTCAAATTCAAGAGCTCCAAAGAGATACAAAGTTTATCAAACTGCTTGTGTTGAATAATTGTTTAAATTTATGAAATAGAACAAGTGTCTACCTGCACTGCATACCATAAGAAATAGAAAACCAAAATATTATCAATTAAATAGCTTGAACTTCATCCATGTGATTTCATAAATATGAAATTTACTTCATTGCATATCCTATTTTAAAATACTCACAGCTGGAAATAGCTTCAATAAGAAGCTATTTCCAGCCAGAAAAATCCAGTTAGTTATATGTAGTTAAATCTTTTAATCCTCAAATATGATGCAAAGTCCCTATAAGAGAGAATATATTGAAATATCTGAGGAATTATTTTTTCTGTTCCTTAAATGTGTGATGCATATGAGCAATAGGAGATTTATATTAATTTTATATTTCCTATATAAATGTCTCCAAGTATTGGCATATAAAATAAAATAATTCTTAGAACAATCAGTATTTCTGCAGCATGACATTTTCTGTAAATTCAAAAATAAAATTTGTATCTCTTATTTGTCACCCCCCTGTATAGAGGATCTTTTGTATAATCACTGTATTTCATTGGAATGTATTCCTAAAAATAGAAACACATTAAATGATTTGTCTTCACAGCTCATCAGCTTTTATCTAATCAGAGTGCCTTTGATATTGATTTCCATTTTAGTTCATCTATTTATATTGCATTTGCTTTTTTTTTTTTTTCTCCCGTCTTTTTTCTCTTGACCGCATGCTTACTATTATCAGTGATGATTTTGTTTAAACAGAAATTGGCCTTCTCTAGCTCATGACCTCTCTTGATAGATGAGCCAAGTACACCATGGAACTAAGAGCCATAAACTACAGAAAAGTAGAAATACAGCCTCCACTGAGTTCCTGAAGACAGCTGGAGCTGTCCAGGAGATGATCAGATCAATACCTAAACCTACCAAATGTAATAATGTCAGATTTATGAATCTACACAATTTTTAATTTTTTTAAAACTCCCCTTTCTTTGCAGGATGTGGAGAGTGGGAAGGAAAGAGGTCTCATTCAAAGATTGTCACATAATGGCATAGAGAATACAAAAAATGGAAAGGCAAAAAAACTGTTTCTTTATCAATACCATCTTT
Source organism: Empidonax traillii (assembly GCF_003031625.1). Classification (NCBI taxonomy): domain Eukaryota; kingdom Metazoa; phylum Chordata; class Aves; order Passeriformes; family Tyrannidae; genus Empidonax; species Empidonax traillii. The sequence goes on from NW_020955702.1 coordinate 540,089, forward strand.
TTTCAAATGTATTTCTGTAGAAAATTGTCCTTTAAGGATTTAAGAACTTTTACTGCAAGCGTCCATTATCAGGAGGTCATAACAGGGATACAAGGATTTGCTTGAGGACAAAACACAGGAGACAAGATACTGCGAACCTTACGACTGCATCAGGAGAGCGATTTCGGATGAGAACATGGAAATACAAATGCCATTAGAGTATAAGTGCATGGCATAATTGCATTTGCCTCACAATTCCAGTTGAAGCAATCTGAAGGGGAAAGGCAGGATTCTGAAGAGACTGTTTTAGGAGAGAATGCTAGAAAAGCCTCAATTGTTTAATCTAGTTTAAAGATAAAAATGCTGAGAGGGATATTTTTACTGTTTATAAAGTCATTGAGGTAAAACCAAAGAAAACCAAGGAATATCGTAGTGTCCTGGGTTGACCTTGGCTGGCCTTCAGGTGCCCATAAAGACTCCCTTTTTCAACAGGACATGATTCCAAGAAGAAATCATTATGAAAGAGCTTGTGGGTTGAGATAAAGACAGGAAGAAATCACTCACCAATTACTGTCATGGGCAAAACTGACTCCGGAAAATTAACTTAATTTATTTCCAGTAAATCATAGAGCAGAATAGTGAGAAATAAGAACAAAACTTAAACTACCTACTCCATGCACATCTCTCCCCCAACCCTAACCTCTTCTTTCCAAATTCAGCTCAATCCTAACTGTTTTGCCTCCTCCCCTTAAATGGCACAAGCGGTGGGTAATGTGGGTTGTGGTCAGTCTATTAACCATAGTATCTGTTGCTCTTTCCTAATGAGCCACTCCAGCATGAGTCCTTTCCATGGGGTACAGTCCTTCAGGAACAGACTGCTCATGTGTCTAAGTCAACTAAGAACTGAAATAAATAGGCAAAAAGTTCCTTTTACTTCCTATAACCCAATGTTCATTACCTCCAGTAGGAAATTAGTACAGTCCATCATATATATAGTAATTTCTTTTAAGGGTTTCAGCTGAGGAGTTTATGATTTTACTTGACATCAGTCAAACAGTGTTTCATTTAAATAAACAGTTGTACACTTAAGGGTCAATCCTAAATGAAATGGGCTCAGAAAATCAGAAATCATTATCAGCTAAGTAACACAAAAAAACCCCCAATAGATAATTTGAATAGTGCTTGTAATCTGCAAAAAGGATCTATTTTTGAAGGGACTGGGTAAAAAATAAAAGAGAATTAATCCTGTCTCCTTGACATTCTACTCAAGGTGAGATGTTTTATTTTGGTGAGAAGGCATCAAGAAATTTCAATGTATTCTTTTGTGAGACACTAAGTCTCAGCCCTGAAGGCATTTAGAATTCATTTATTGTTTGTTTTGATGAGACAAGATATGTGAGTGACAATAATGCTTAACGCAGCTGAAGGAAAGCTTAACAGCATCAATTCCAGCAGGTTCATGTAAGCTCATTTTAAGTAACAAGGCCATTCACACAAAATCGAATGACTTCCCAAACCTCCAAATGTCAGGAAGAGCTATTCAGAATACCCAACAAGGACAGACAATTCCAATTTTCACAAATCACCTTCATATTACTCACCAAGTAATTGCTAGGTTCTCAATTAATCATCTATGTTTGTGCATACAAACAGTGCACAACCAGTGGTTAAATGGAAAACATATTATGTCTCAGAATGAACAGGCTGCATTATAGTAGTAATCCTTCTTAAATAAGAAACAGAGGCTAAGCTTAAACATGCAGGCACATGCTTTACGTAAACCATTTTAATAAGTAATTACAGAAGTAAATATCATTGACTTCTTTTTTCTATTGAGAATTAAGTAGAAAAGCAGAAAGAAAAAACTTGATATTATTAGATTAGGTTTCTTGTAAGATACTAGGAGTTTTAACTAAACTGGAAAAAAATCATATATAATTTTTTTTTAAATTTAATTAAAATAAGCCTTTTGATATTTCTGTCTAAAAGGGTTAACACAAAAGCTTCTTAAGAAGTTATTGCCAAGATATGGCAGCTAGATATTTGAAGACTAATTTTAAAGGGTAGTGATAAGATTTTGTATTGAAATTTGTACCCATAGATTTCAAAGTCAGCAGTATTATGTCCAGTTTTAGAGATAGAGAACTTCTTTAAATATGACTGAACAAAATACAAATTTAAAACACCTTCATCATATAAAGCTTTGCTGAATTTTTCCACTTTGCAAGGGCTGATAAGAAGCATTCACAAATCTCCACCCTACTTCTATAAAACAGTCTATATGAGGCTGATAGAAAACAGAATTTTTATGTTGCAAAGAGTTGGAGCAAATGTATATAAGATTACACTGTTTTATACTACTCATTAAAATAATAGTTATTATGTAATTGTGTTTATGTTATTATGTAATTGTGTTTATGTAACTACCTGTCAAATCAAAGAAAGATTCTCAGTATCTAGGTTGATCAATTGAAAAACTCTACAGACCAGTTAAACATCAAGCTGATGTAACACAGTTGTTTTTTAACCAAGATTTGAGGCTAACATATTTTCATATCCTTGCATTGGACACAAGATATTAACAGGAGTAATAATTGACCTTCAAAGTATTAGGTTTTGCTATAATTCATACCTGACTGAATAAATCATTTACTGAGCCCTGAGCAGACTGAGGAGATGTCTCAACAGGAATCAAAATTTTGTCCCAATATTCTTCCATAAAGTCTTCTTTAATATCTATCACAGAGTTCATATATTTCATAAAAGTCTTGGGTTTCAACCACTGGAATAAAAAAGAATTTTGTTTCTCAAGATGTTATGGACAGACTTACTAGGTACATTCTTAAGTCATTTAACATGAATTAACAGTTCTGCAGTGTAAACAATAGAATAATTTATACCTAAACGCATGTGATTTGTTGTACAGTTTAAATGTCTGTTATAGATGAAAGCACAAGCAAAAAAATATGTTACAAGCTAAGCACTTAATGAGATAAAAATGCTGGTTGTTTTAAGAAAAGGTAGTTTAATGTAAATTCTTCTAACTTGTAAATTGTATGAAGTGCACCTATAAATAATTTAGATGTAGTAAAAATTCAAGAATACTTTAAAAAGTACTTTTAAACAGTTTGCACTTTTATCTAGGTTACGTCACAAAGCTAAAGTACAAAGTTTTGTGTTACTTGGGCGTATATATGGTGAGCAGAGATAATTGCAAATGTTTATGATATTATGAGGCTCAGACCAACTAGAAAGCATTCCAGGATTTCTGAGAACTCTTGGTGATGTCATTTCATGAGGGACATTTGAAAAACCCTGCTTCAATCAATTCTGAATGATTCAAAGCAGGAGAACTTTCCAAAATCTTTGTAATCCATGTCTTTACAAAATGGCATGAAACATAGTATTTTAGATTATCCTTCAGATGATTGTCAAAGGATCCTTTAGATTAACCACACTCCCCATTCACAGTTTCAAGAACTACAACTTATTTCAGCAACAGAAAGCATTTTGCAACCTCATGGCCTGATAGACTGATCACGACATCTGGCAATATATATAACATACTCATCCTCACTTCTATCTTCTTGACTGTATTAATGTGTCCAGGAGCTATTTCTACCTCATTTTTTTTTCACTGCACCAAGTCCCACAAAAAACAAAAAGGTCTTGCTAAGGAAAATGATACCTTGGGCTATAACTTTGGGGTTTATAAAAAAATATGCTTATTAAGCAGTATTGACGAGTGGCTGTAGTGATAGAAAATATGATTTGTGAACATAAACCACCCTGAATTGTTTGTTTTTGTAAAAGTGACTGTTGCTCTTGACAGTGTAAATCATCGGTGTAGAACGGGTTAGAGCCAGTAGCATTTTAGCACTTGGTTGTCACTCTTAAATTTTATCTCAATTCCATTCAGTGCTGTAGTTTCAATCCCATATGTCATACTTTTTTGTCCTCTTTATTATTCTAATTAATCAAAAAGTTTCTATTCTATTTATTCATTCATTCATTCATTAATCTTTTCTCAGGAAGAAAAAAAACCTCACTTTTCTACACGACATTTCCATCCACCTCTGGATTCTCTCATTTTTCCTCCAAAATTTCCATTATTTTCTTACCATTTCTGACTCTGAAAACACCCAAATTAAATAGGCTGAGGGTTTCTGTTGGGGTTAAATTAGCTGAGGGTTTCTGTCAGGGTTTCTAGACTTTGGATCAAGAATTATATAATAAAACATGAAATTATTAATCTATGGTCCAAAGCTATAGTCCAGACTCAGCCACGTCAGATACAAATTACTGTCAGCTTCATCCTAGATCATTCTTGGTACTTTTACAGCAGTGTATTTGGACAAGACTTTGGGGACCTTATCACTTTATTGTAGTCAAACAAAGACCTGTATTTCATGTAGTGCTGATAGAAATAGTCGCCTGCATGAAAAATATCAAATGTAATTGTCTCAAAGGTACCTGGAAATAAATAAGGGTTGAAACCCTTGCTACAGAATATGTTGTAGTATATGTATAGAATATGCATAGGAGATATAATGTGTTTGTTTCCTAATCTGTCTTCTGAAAGACAATCTTTGGAGATTAAAAACATACTTTATATGTACTAATTGAAAAAGTCTATTTTACTTAGTTTAAAAAAAATTGCTTATTTTCAGGATGTAGCATCAGATTTAACTGAATATGAAAACATCATTTGGGTGTGAAAAAGCCTAATCTGCAAGGCATAATGTGGCAATGAGTTATTAAAATCCACTTTTTTTCTGTCATACTTCATGATCAGCAGTTTTTGCCTCCATGTTACACCATCTAATAATTCTGAATTAGCTATTACAAAAATCAATAAAGCATCCTATCTAACATAACATGGATGTCCCAGTGACCAAGATTTATAGGGTAATTCTCAGCTAAGTTCCTCATTCTTTCTCAAATGTGAATACTGCATCAAGAAGCTGATTTTCATGACTATCACTTGCATTATGAGCTATGACTTTACATCTGTCCTTTTCATTATCATCATATCATTATGCAAATGCAGTTCTTGCCTGCTCACATCTTAGTTCAGTCTGCCTGTTAATAACATTACAATGCTGTAAAGTAAGCACCTCCACCTCAAGTTTCACATTTTGATTTGTGTAATAACTTCAAACACATTATTGCAAACATTTATCAAAGTATTCCATAAAAAGACTAAATGCATATTTTTAATGTAACAAGGACCTATGGCTGAAGCTGTAAATCTATCATGCCATCACTGACACTTAGTTCACGGACCGTGATTCCATTCACAGGCTAGTACAGTCATGGATGACTACACAAAACCTGCTACATTCTACATATTGTCCCAGTGAAATATATTCTGTAATTAGACCAGCAGTGTCAGAAGCATCATTTTGTCTACAGAAGGCATGCTTAATTTGTATGTTCCAGGCAGTGCTTAATTTTGGAGTCCAAGGCAGCAGAATTATTAACCAATGGTATCTATTTTTTAATGACTCTATTGTTTCAAGAAAGACTTGCTTTCAAAAACAGAAGAAAACCAAGGAACATGGATTAACTTTTCTCATTTCAAGCTTATTTTATGTACTAAATGCTATTCATGACACATCTGTAAAGAGATTCTATTTCATATTATGTACTGTCAGACCAATGCTACCAGTGGAGTATATAACACTGACGATTATTGCTGTGATGATAGATAACCCAGAAACTTGCTCTTATTATGTATATTACACCAGAATTGTTCCCTTACTAGAATACATCATCAGAACAATGGCTCTCTGTGTCATCCATCACTTCAGCAATGCAGTCTAATGTTATTCATCATAAGAAAGGGACACTTAAAGTCATACATCATCAAAATGATGGTCATCCATGTGCAAGGCAAAAAAGGCTTCCTCAATATTGCAGGTGTGGTAAAGAATTTACAGGAAACCTTCTGATGATTTTTAAAGAAAGCAAGTTATTTGCCAAAATAACTGTACTACTTAACAATATATAATCTGCAGGGATTCAATATCACACTATTAACTCATGAAATAAACCAAGATAGCTCTTCCAAATTTCTTTGGAAATAACAGGAGATTTCTAAGGGAAAAAAAATCAAATTTATTTTTATAGTGTAACTGTGAGTGAAAACAGTGTCACAAAGCAGAATAGAAAAAGAAAACTACCAAACTGAGGCTCCAGCACTGAGTCACCCAACTTCACTTGTCAGAATTCAGAAATCTGAGCAGTGTTGTTGGTCCTTATGGTTAGTTTTTACTGTTAGTCTTTAACTGATCCTCTAATTACTAGCTTTTCTGAGAGCGCATTTCTTGAAGAGGGATAATAAGGAATCTGCAAATTTCTTTTATTCAATCTAACAGAATCAGAACCTAAATTTTATCATTAATTCACACTGCAAAGACATACCTTTCCATAATTATTTTCTATGATGGTGACTTAAAGAATATGATTTTTTTCCTCTAAAGAATATGAAATTTGCCTTTGATAGTATCTACAGCTCTGTTTTGGGAAAAAGAATTTTTTTTTTTCTCCAGAATGTAACACTAACAGGTGATGACATACACAGAAGAGCCAGAGCTGAACTGTTTCAGCATCTGCAAAATCTACATATTGTTATTTTGTAACCTGATGGCAAAGTCTCAATGATAACTATGCTGCTACCTTTGCTTCCTTTTCCTGGTATTCCTTGATGGAATGCATGCTGAGGTCTTTCCATTATGCATTAGAAAGTTGAACAATTATGTCAGGAATAAGTTGAATTATTGTGTGCATTATCTTATGCCTTTTGGCTGTTATTTGAATAGACTTACAAAATAAGTTATTCACACCTATGAATATATACATCAACTGTTTCTGCCTTCCCTTTTATTCTGACCCATAAGGCCTCAACTGGTTCCTCATCCATCACCAGACAGAGCACTGTGCACTCCAGCTGATAAGTGACATAAAGACACCCCCTCCTTGTCTCCCCTTCTTGTCCTTCCTAAACTGTCTACTTTTTCATATGGATCTGAATCATGGGTCATTTACCGGCACCACTTGCATCTCTTAGAATGCTTCCATCAGCACTGCCTCTGTACAATCCTAAACATCCACTGGACTGACTATGTGTCCAACACATCTGTCCTTGAACAGGCAGCAGTCACGAGCATTGAGGCCATGCTGCTGAGAACTCAGCTGCGTTGGGCAGGGCACGTCTCCAGGATGCAGGACCATCGCCTCCCTAAGATCGTGCTTTGTGGAGAACTTGCCACTGGCTGCCGCAAGAGAGGAGTCCCGAAGAGGAGATACAAGGACTGCCTGAAACAATCCCTCAGCCTTGGCAATATTGATCACCACCATTGGTCTACCCTGGCCTCCAACTGGGAGGCCTGGAGACACACCATCTATAACGCTGCTGCTGCTTTTGAGAGTACATGGAGGATCACTCTGGAGGAGAAAAGACAACGCAGAAAGAATCGCGTCTTGTTGATATCACCTGGAGAGTCTTTCTGCTGTATGTTCTGCAACCGGAGTTGTCTATCTCGCACTGGCCTTTTTAGCCATCAGCACGCTTGTAGCAAGCGTGGGTAGAGCCCCTCTCAAATCTTCCTTCGCGAAGCCTAGCCATGATGATGATGTATCCTTCCATTCCAGTGACAAAACTGTGGGGAGAAGGGAGGTTGTCTGGGGCTGCTGTTGCTCAGGGACTGGTTGAGAATTGGTTGATTGGTGGTGAGCAACTGAGTTTTCTTTTTCATCACTGCATTTTTTGGGTCGTTTCTTTTCCTCTTTATTGATTTTTGATGGGTTTGGGAATTTTTTTGTGAGTTTTTGTTATTGTTGTTTGGGGTTTTTTAATTATTATTGTTAAACTGTCTTTATCTCAACTCACAAGTTTTCTCACTTTAATCTTTCCAGTTCTCTCCCACACCCTACTGGATGGGGGGATGAGTGAGTGGCTCTCTCATGGTGAGTGAGAGAATGGTGCATCTCCTGTAATACCAATGATGGCTGGAATTAAGAAGCCTTGGTTCCATAATATGGGGTTTTTTATTTTCAGAGATCAGTAAGGACTTCAGCAAATAGGGCTGGTGTTAGTAGAATATTTTTTCTCTGAGCAATTTAGGTAATTCCCAGGAAAAAGGGCAGATTAGAGATTTTGGGGAAGAGGAGGAATGATTTTTTCTCATAGAAGTTGAGCAGAAAGCTAAAAAAATTAAATACATTCTGTCTGGTGGTGTCAGTTTAGTAACCAAACTCATACAGAGCAAGATATGAAGACGCCAGACACCAAATTTTTATGTTTTTAAAGATAGTAAAGCCTATAGAAAACCTTTTCTGTATTCCTAAGGAATTAATATACACTAATGCCTTCAATTTTATGATCATATTTTACAAGTACCAAACCAATAGCTTTCTAATAGCTTTCGTGTATCTGCTATGGATCCTGTTCCTACTTAGCCCAATAGGTTACCTTTCCAGACTTAGCTGGGGTTAAAAAATCAGTTACATAAACAAACAATAGCACCCAAAATGTTCTGTTTACCTTTGCTCTCTCTTTAGGATGCAATTAAATTTTGCTATTTTAGGTCTTGGTTGTCATTAACATGTGTGCTTGCAATTTACAGAAAGTATTATTTTGCAAGAACAAATCATATATCATGAAAAGGATATATGCTTATTGCTTGTTGATTATCTGTGGGAAAAAATCAAGAATAAAATACAGGAAAATACACGGTTACAGCTTTTTTTCAACTGTATACAGTTTAGAATGTCAAGAATTTAAATATATTTCCTGTGACATTCCATTAGGCACCAGAAGTAGCTCTATGCAACATATAAACCACAAATAACATGATTCCTTAAAATTTCTTATGCTTTAATGCAATACCTATGTAATATTACTTAAAATATTGAGAAAGTTGCATTTTATACAAAATAGGCAGGAAATATAAAATAGATGCATTCTAAAGTAAAACTACTATATTAATCAGGTAATATTAACTCAGAACAATATTCTTAAATGATGTGAGGGAAGGAAATGGTATTTTAAAAGTTACATTATTGTTTTTATAGTTTTAGTGAGTCTAGACTAATTATGCTTTTATTTCCAGGTATCAGAATTGTGGGAAAATTCAGGAATAACCATAATGAGCATTCAGCTATTGTTCCAATTTCCTTATGTGCAACATTATTTAGATATCAAAAGAACTTTCCTGGCTAGTAACCAGGCAATTATTCATGTTTAAAAAAACATAGTCTTATTGCTACTTATTGCTACTAAGACTATTGTGTAGATGTCTAGCTAGCCCACATGAAAGAAATTACAAGTCACAGTTCTGTCTTTATCATTTCATCTGTGTAAGTAATTAAAGATTTAAGAATAAAAAGTCTAATTTAAACCAGGTAGCTACAATTTATTCAGACCTTTTAAAAACTTTTAGTAGAAGTTCCTTACCAAAGTATAAGACTCGGAAAAATTACTGTCTGAAGAATACTGCAAACTGTTATAATGAGTAAAATTAAAGACTAGGAATTTAAGAAATTGAAATAAATAAGGAAAAAATATGCTGCTTTCTTTCAGGGTGAAAAGTATCATTCTTCAAGAACAGTTTTTCAGTGTTGATAATGTATAACTCTTAGAATGAAAATAATTTAATAGTACAGTGATTTCAGGGATCAGAACTGTTAAACATGTTTAAACAGTGGCCTGAAAGAAGAAGTGGATAAAGAAAGTCAGAAAAGAGGCTGTTCAAGATGAGCAGTTTTTGGTATTGAATGCTGCAGGCCCTTAGACTACCAAAAAATCAATAAAATGGGCCAGTACATTATTAAAACTATGTATCAACAAAGGCAACAAAAATTACATGGAAATTATTTTTTTTTCTGCTTATATACACTGATAGCTTCTCAGTGGCTGAAAACACTGTGGAAGGAAAACCAAAAAATTTTAATGAATAATTAATAATTAATTAAATTAATTAAATTAATACTAATTAATGATGAACCATGGGGCAGTATGCTATGAGTAGCATACTATGACAGATATAACTGAAAAGGGACTAGTAGTTGTTATACATAATTGCTGTAAGTCCAGCTGTGAGATGACAAGGTTAAAAGGCTTTTTTTCACACTTAACAATCAAATATTTTCTTTTCCTATACTGTCCATAGAGCTAATTTATTCTCAGGACCTTCCTTGTGTATGTGATATTCAAGCAAGTTGTACTGCAATAATACATAGAGGCATTTAAGAGACAGCAGGTCAATGTCTTCAAGAACAGATCTGCAGTATCAAATCTAGAAACCCAGTTACTCTGAAGAGCCCTCAGTATTACAATCAGTAGAGCTTCCAAGATGTTTCTGATGCTCTTGGGAAAGCATCATGGTTCTTGTGCAACTTTGCAGGAGTAAAACAATGCCATATCTGTTCACTATGTTACCTTGTAGCAGAGGTAGAAATATGGGGGGTTTTTTCTTTTAATTGGCATTAAAAAAAATTCTTAAGGATAAAAATCAACTTTACTATCTGGGTCTCAATAATGCTTCTCTTTAAAAGTAAACTAGACATGAGACTTGGATCTGATTTCCAACCATATTTCTATACACAGGAAACCTTGCAATAATTTTAAGAATGATTTTCTATATCTAAAAGTTAGACAAAATATCTTTCAAAACTAGTGTCCCCTTTCTTGTTTCTCTCTGGACAGAGAGAGATTGCCCTGTTCACCTTTTTCATTTATTCCATGTTTGACAAATCAATCTTGGCAACAAAACAAAAGTCTAGGAACATATCTTTCAGAGAAGTTGTCACTGCTGACAAGGATGTCTTACAAATTCTTACTTAGAAAATTCCTTTCAGACAAATTACTTGTAAGGCTGAAGATGATTACATAGAACACAGCATCAGTGCTGGATATTATATCACTATGTCAAGGCAGTGCTTCCTTTTGCACAATAAGTCTGCATGTTTACCATAAAGAATGTCAATCATTCTGTATTCAGACTGCCTATCAATTAGACAGCTGCAATGAAAGACTGTTTAAATATTCACTATAATTATTGCAGTTTAGAAATATTGCTTTTTTTTACATACTCCCCCTTCACCAAAAGTAAATTATCTTCCCTTCTTCACAAAGAACTGCCAGTCTCACCTACTTTGGTGGGAGATCTACTAAGCACTACCTACTTCAGATTTACAAATTGTTGGTATCACAGGTAAAAAATAACTGAACTTCACACTTGTAATCTATACAAGCACATGTAACACATCTCATATATCCTGACCACACCACGAAAAACCATGCAAGCAATGCAAAGATGATTCATTTGCATGCAATAGTTCTGTTGTTCTGGGGTCCTGTCTGTGTAAGTACAGTTCAATTATGTCAGCTTTCATTTTCCTGTCTTGCTGAGTGCTCCAAAGTAGTTAAAAACAATAAGATCACAGCCTCAAAATATGTTTTATAGCACTCTTGATTCTATTCACTACTGGTTTAAATCTTACAGCTCACATAAAATAACCCATAATATTTCTTTACTTCTATCACAAACAACACAGAAGCTTCATTTATACTTTAGAAACTTTCCCATATATGAGCTAGGCTCTACTTAAGTGTCTTTTTTATTTCTATTTCACAATTTAAGATGTTTTCTCTCCTAAATCTCTGTGGCTTTACTGGGATTGTTACAATTGTTTTCCTGAACCCATTCCATTTTGCTCCCTAAGTATTGTAAAAGCATGTGCTGTAGCAAGAAGGAACACCTGCAACTGTGCAGTTTATGAATCTGAATGTGGAACCCACTAATTCTTTTTCAGCCTTTCTTTACATATAGTTATTTTGGTAACTGGTTTCCTAGCTTTCTCTAAACTTTTCCCTTAATCCCACAGCAAATACAGGTTTTTCTTATCTACTTCCTGTTCAACACTGAGAATTTTTGGAACAAACACTTTTTTGTATATTTGTAACTATTGTATATTGATCTAATCCCAGTACTACAGCTGCCTGACCATATCCTGTTCTATTCTTAGATGTCTCAACAATTGGATACTGAAATTATACCAATAAGTTACTTTTCTTTTCTACTGGCAAAGTACTGTTTCACACATTAAATAGCAGTGTGCAACAATTACAGGTACATCCCATATAAAAAGCAACTCCAAACTGTGCATCTCTAGAACTAGAAGATACTTTCAGTCTGTAGCCTGTTTTCAAGAAAAACTCAGCCAAAGCTTCATACTAAAGTAAGTATGGTACATTGCTGTAACCATTATTATAACATGAAAGAAGGCACAAAAAAGAGAATCAGATTTTCCCTTCAGGTTAACTCCGCTGTGGTCATTTAGTTTTGTTGGAATACAGGAAGGAACATTTTGGCCTAAGGAATTTGTATGAACTATATTAAGAGTACATTGACACGTTTGAGTTATCGTATTACCTGGCTATGCTGAAATTTTGTTGTTCTTAAAGAGAAGTACAGTATTTTCACTAAATTAGAATGTTCAAATAATTTGCAATAATTACTCTAGGTTAGTAGCTGAGTAAAGGTTATTCTGTAATAATAATGGATCTGTGGTAATATGACAATAAGTAAGGGATGTAATTTTGTCAGGAGCAATATGTGCTGCCAATAATAATTACATTCTCCAGCGCTAACCACTGTCATTAAGAAATTATTAGAAAATGAATATTTAAAATGGAGTGTAAAATTCATGTACACAGGGTATTCCCTTGTAGTTTCCCATATTGGTATTGGACATCAAGCCAGGCTTCTTCTACTAGACAACCTTAAGATAAATGACAAAAATAGCTTAAACAACTTTTTTTTTATTTAAATCACCTGTGACTTTCTCCCTATTTTATATATCTGGCATGAAATGAACCTAGAAAACATTTTTTTTTCTTTTTAATATTTAGGCTATTTATAATTTTAGACTTTAGATTTTTGAAATGTGATTCCCAATAGTGATGGACTTGTGTCACTAACAAATCTGGTCCTCACAGCAGCTGTCCATCTCCCATAACACAACTACTTGCTTACCTTTAAAAGCCAGTGCCTGTTACCCTGAAAGAGGCAGTTCTCCTGTAGCCAAATGTGTTCGCATCTGTATTTTAAATAATTTTTGTCTAAATTAAAGTGGATATAGAATTTTACTATGTTTATGGCACTGAAAATTTATTGAGTCTTACAGGATTCCCCATCTGTGAGACAAACTCCTTCTTCATGTCAAATGATAAATCCTAGAAATGCTGGAGATTTGTACAACTACAGAGCCTGCACTCAAATCTTGCTCTATCTGTTTCCATAGTAAGCCACTACAGGCCACAGGCTGAAATGGTTTATATGAGATAGAGACCGAAAGACAGTCCCCAAGGAAGGTTTACAGCCAGCACTAGGAACAACCGGCTCTGAAATCAGACACTAACTGTTCCTAATCCCTCTTGAATAAACAAACCCAGTGATTCAGGAGGGACATGCAAGAATTTTACTCTCAGAGTGGGGCTAGGGTAATTCACAGATTGTTAAATGAAAGGTATCAAAACAAAATACAGAATAAAAATAAATGCTGTGTATCTTTTTCTAGACATTGCTGGAATTCCCATTAATAGTTTGGTCCTGTCAGCAGATTTGTCAGACTGTGTAATTTACCTGAATACGCAAACTAGTCAAAACTTTCTCTCAATTCTTTCCCAATGCTCAAGATACACAGAGGATTTTGCATTAAATGTGGTGCTAACTATGCATCAAAGAATGAAATCTGCCTCCTAGATTGCTTAGTATTTTGTATAGCTCCACACAAGGCTGCCTTCCTTACAAGACAGAGGACTTACAGGTTATCGAGGATTTCATACATCACCTGATTTATAAACTGCCCATTATGGGATGAGAGAAGAGATTTAAGAATAACCCAGGAGGTTGTGACTACACATAAACCCCAGACATCTTCAGGGTCACCTGGAGATCACTCAAACGTTGCTGGATTGTAGTGAACAAAGAACTGACTTTTGGTACCTATAGTCTAGACCATGAGATGAACTGACAAGGAATTGTATATGACAGTGGTAAAAAAAAAAAAAAAAAAAAAAAAAAAAAAAAAAGAAAAAAAAAAAAAAAAAAAAAAAAAAAGAAAGAAGGAGTGTTGCTGGGCTTTCAGGGCCAGGGGTTTATCAACATATTGCCAGGCAAAACTAAGCCCTAAATGTTATAAAGATGAATGAATTAATGATAAAACTTCACACTAATCATATATCCTTCTCTCTTTAACCATTGGGTTATTCCTCCTAACTGTTTGCTCAAACCTCCAAGACATCTTTCACAGGCTGGACTTTGAAAGGCCTCTTCAGTTAAACAGCAAGACAAAAGCAATTAGAAAATCTTCCCATCGTTTTGTTTTGTCTGGCACTGAGACACCAGGTCACTGTTAAGGAAAACCATTAAGAAATGAATTCTTGAATGTTTCACTGCTTCACTGAACAGTTACAGGTAAGTAATTTTCTCAGCAATGAAATATAGTAATGTGCTTTATTGACTTAACCTTTCAGCATTTTATCTGTTGGATAGCAACTACACCTTCTCCCTCAAATTAACAAGGCCATCAACAATAAAAAGTTTGAAATAGCTAGCCAGTCACATGTAAAATGTGGAAACATGAAATCAGAATGCCACACTACTAAATTTTTGAGAGTAGTTAAGCCATTAATATTGTGAAACACCATTTTTCTGAAAAAGTTTGTGGACACCAAGTTCATGTTGTTCTTTGTTTTATTTACAAGAAGTATCTTTGGCACAGCTGCTTTCTGTGGGGATGTTGCTATGGTAAAAGGCCCTCTTGGAGGTAATACTGCAGAAACTTTAGTTCAGTAAAAAGCCTTGTATATAGTGTGTTTTTATGGAGAAAAAAAATAGTCTATTTTCAAAGCTTCAGCATATTAAAAAATTAAGATTTCTTGTTTACAGGACAATGATTTACATATGATATGAAGATGCATATGTCTAACACTAAACCCATATAATATGGGCAGAATTTATCCCAGATGTGCACCAATAGAGAAAGCTTTTGACTACTCAGTTTACTGTATATCCAAAGTACCAAATTTTATTGGGTTGTTGGTTTTTTTTTTAGTAACACATTTTGGAATTTCAGTCCTCTGGTACTGTCATTTATCCTTAGTGAAAACAAAACTGTACCATAATCTCAAACCTTATGTATGACAAACCAAGGAAGTAAAGGTGTGAAAGCATACAGAATTGGTAAATTTTAATTGCAAGTGCGAGGAAAAAGCCTGATACTTGTGGATCCTTTTACTATTCATCCTTAAACATTATTTTAATGTCATATTTATATATAATCACATTTTTTAAAGTATTATCATAATTTATGTGCTTACAAGAAGAAAACATCTTCCTAAAATCCTGATAGAAACAACCATGTTAATCAATTAATGTAAGCAGTCATTAGACAAGAAAAATACAAAGCAGAGCTTTCTCAGTAAATAAGAATAAAAGCACTGAGTAAAATATATTACATTTTTTCAGAGAACTTATAAACTCTTTGAATGATACAAAGTCAAAGGATTTCGACTCTTCTGTGGCTCGTGCGTGATCTCAAGCAGAAAATGAATGTCTGTGTCTTCATAGTTTTTAGTGCAAGAGAGTTGGCATACCTCTAAGATTGTGCTTTTTCCCATTTTAAAGCAGTCTTCAAACTTGGAATGCTTTTTTCAGTGCCATTTAAAGTAGAATAAAAATACTTGTCATCTTAGAGTTACAGCAGTTTAGTAATGACTCAGTTCTCTGAATGCAAAGGTAAAAATGGTAAAAATTATTTGAGTTGTAGCAGTGAGAATATATGTTCCAGTGCTCTAGGTTCTGAGATGGACAATTCACAATCAATTTTTCAATATCAAAGGTCTACCAACTTTGTTATGTCTTAATAGCTAGAAGAAGAAAGAGACCCTTTTTTCAGACAGAAGGAATTACTGAGCCTGAACGAGCAAAAGTAAAATATTCCATGTCCTTTGAAGCAAACTTACCTTGAAAAGATTTCTAGTGAGAAACAGCAATGAGAGACTTATTTTCAGGAATCTCAGAGCACAGATGGGGTGCAAACCTTATTAACTTATCTTCAGTACCACAGTTCTCCATTATGGATGCAGCTCAAGTTAATTCTCTGAGAGTGAAATTCAGTTGTGCTAAAACCCTGAGGTATTCATTTACCCAATTAAAGCTTTTTATAATGATTGAAGGGTACAGACTCCGGGGACAGGGAATGTTAATGAGTTTAAACCTTCCCTATAATCTGATGAAACTGTGCATTGAAAACACCTCCTAGTCTTTGGGTTAGAGATTAAAATTACCTATCTTTCATTTAGATATAGTATTGTCACCTGTTGTTTAGAAATAACATCTGACAACATAAACACATATATGTTTTGCCTGTCCACTTTCAGATGCCATTAGTTTCCAAAAGGCATGAATCAAAAAGTTTAGCACAAATCAAGTATCATTGCACAAGTCCTTTTTGGAGCCCATGATATCCCTCAAATTTCCTGGCCTGTTGTCTTTTTGCTGACCTCCTCTGCCACTCTTCCCAAAGCTCTGAGCACTAACAGTGTGGTCTGACACTTTTGCAGCTCACCTCCCTTAAGCTTCTAGACATTATTTCAAATACCCTTCACAAGTACCTTTTACCTGTATTGTTTTATTTTTAAAAAAAGTAATCTCATGAAGAGGCAATTTGATCCTAAAAAATTAAGACTTTCAATTCTAATTCAAACTGAGTCAAAGCTTTTCTGAAAGCTGTAAAGAGACTGACTCACAAATTCTTCCCCAACACACATACACTTCCCTACCTTTGCCAGCTTTTTCTCTTTTCATGACATTCAAAAAGAAAGAAAATCTATTACTGCAGAATTTCAGTCTAGTGCTAGAAACATTGAAAACCCTAACAGTTTCCTCTTGTGACATTTCCCACCAGACTCGCAGTGTAAAAAGACTGTGAATAAGGCAATATAGATTCCATTAGTCTCTGGAGCTCACTCTTAAGACAGACCATGTAGAATATTCATTAATTTTATTAATGCTACATTTCTCTTGTAGATGATACCATGCTACCTACATGTCACTGCATTTGCAAAGAGATTTGCAACCATCTTTAATGTTAAGAGACACACCTCACTTTGAATAAATATAGTATTTTCAGTTTCCCTCAGTTTTAATTGACTGTATGTTCAGTTGCTACTGGAAACTGGACAATGCTCAGGAGTAAAAAATACAAAGTAATATACTTTGTACTGCACCAGCCAGTGAGAAAAATAATAAAAAAGCAATAGTGATTAGCCATTACGTATATTAGATTTTGCCAATGGAATTCTTTAAGTATATTTTAACCGAAAGAATTAAATTACATAATTGGATTTACTGACTTGCCAGTTTTAGTTCTTGTGTCCTACTCATTTACTATCTTGCCTAGGATAATTAGAACCATTACTAAGAAACATTTAAGAAATTTATGCGTAAAATGTAATACACAGCTCTTCAGGCCAAATGTAACAAAACTGAGTAGGGTCAGTAGGTGAAGTGGGAGAATTAGCAATTTAGAAAATAAGAATTTCATTCTCAAAAATGATAACAGATAGTTATAAGCAAAGTTATATTTTTACTGTTTTCTACATTCAGATAATTCTTGTCAGTCCCCACCTAAATGAAATGTCAGTCTTAACATCTACTTATCTTCATCTTGCAATAAAGTGTTAGTGGCCAAAATGCATTTAAAAGGTCAAGGAACTTTAAGTAACTAGGAAGTAGAGAAAGAGCTTTAGTCTCTGCTGTGTTGGTATATACCAACAAACCCACATCCATTCCCTCTGTCCACAGCTGTACCACTTTATTCAATTACCTAACCAAAGGAAAGCATTCAAGGATACACATCATTTTTTAGGTTGGGTCAGCACATGTGTGCTGCCTTGATTGTTTGTTTCTGTCTCTATAATCGGGAGTATTGGTGAACAGTTAAAGACCAGCATTGTCTGACTGAAAAAGGCCAGGAAGAAAGAGGAAAAAGAGGACTACCTTCCCTGGAGATTTATTACATTGCTTATGTTTTGTTAGTAAGTCCGTAGACTTTATAGAGAAATTAAGGTTCTTACTTACCTGACCTAGCAATCTGATAGAACTAGAATACAAGTAAGAAAGGCAGAAATGAACACATGAAACAGAAATTGCATCAAGTGGAGAAAAATCCACTACTTATATTCTGTTTCCTATCACACACAGAAAAAAAAAAATACTCATTTATTATCTTTTCACTAAATTTATTTCAAGAACAGCACTGTAAATACTTGGTGCCTCTATTAGAAGTAAGCAATTCCAGCTGCTGAGCAGTGTACCAAGCATTTTGTTCTCTAATGTCAAAACACCCAAGGGATATACTAAGAAATATGCATATGTCAGATATGCACTACCCTAAACTGTTTTATGAGCACAGAAGTATGAAATGGCTTTTTTTTTTGAGTCCTAATGAGTTAGTTTCTATTTCAGAAATTATAGAAATATAATTTAAATTTAAAAGAATTATTCCCTCTGAACAGCTTTTCTAAGTGTACAGTGTGTCATTTTCAGTGATTACAAACAAAGTAATTTTCTGTTTAGAAATCTTACCTTATGGATCTTTTTTTTCATTTCTGGTGGACTAGATTATAAAAGAGTCAGCAGAGACTAAGTGATTTAATTTAGCCCTATGTCTAGGAAGGAAGGGCTTTAATATGTCTCACATGAGAATTACCTCTTCTTTCTCCTCTTTTCTGCCCTTGGATTGTAGCTTTTGCATTAGGGTTTCCATTTACTTTACTTTACCCAATAAAATGCACACATGAATTTTAAAACCCAGTCAGCATGCAACCGTTCCTGATAAAAATGGGCTCTAATACATGTTGAAAACATTATAAGAAGAAAACAAACAAACAAACAAAATAATGAGTTTGATTGAGGCCTGATGATAACTGTATAGTTACCATAGCCAAAAAATTACTGGGTGACCCAACTACACTGGATAGGATACCCATGGAATATGTTTCCCCTGGGAGTCCTCTACCACTTCCTTTCCCAGACATTAACTTTCTAGAATTATCTTTCCCTTTTCCCCTCTCTCTTCCTGTCAGTCTCTCTCCTTTTATTCAACTGATCTCCAAAAGTAACTTCCACAGTTTTGAATCAATAAGTGGCATCAGCTATACACCTTATGGACAAATCTTTATGAACATGACCATTTTTCATGATCCCTTGTTCCAGGCTTAGTGCAATCTTGGGGTGCATGAACTAAATTACTTTCAAATGAAAATGAACTGGAAGTTAGTGCACCTAATATATGCCAGGTGTTCGGTCCATGGGACTAGATTAGAATTAGACCAATAATAATAATAGTAATGATAATAATAACAATAATAATAATAATTTAAAAAATAAGAAACAAAAAGGTATTGTGAGAAATGGGTAGTTCTCAGCAACAGTTGTATCAGTCTACAAATTGGCCTGAAATCCTTGCCAGTTCAGACATACTCAGTGAACCTAATTGCCAATCATAATATAAAAGGAAGGCAAGGTCTCATGAGGTCTGGAGCCGAGGTTTACAACAGTCATTCGTTACAGAAGGGGAGACTGAGGAATTGTCTCCAACTGGTTTGTTTAAGAGGATTTAGAATGAGCTGAATAGTGACAAACTGCCAGGAGCAGATGGTATTCACTCAAGAGCTCTAAAAGAACTCAGATGTGAAATTGCTACAGTGTACAGCTCATCATTTAAGTCATCCTCCATACCAAGAGGTAACAAATGTGACACAATCCGATAAAAATCTCCTAGGAGAGATCAAACAATGATAGTCCAGGAAGGCTGACCTTCTTACCAGGCAGATCAATGTCATAAAGGATAGAATAAGAGATATGTGTATAAACAAAGTATTCTGGGAAATATTTCCCTAAGAAAAGAGTAGTCTTACCTCCTATATTTTTACTCAAAAAACAGGTGTACGAAGATGCTGTGATCACTTGGGTTTCAAAAAACTTTCAAAAAATTGTTTCACTTAAAGCTCTCAAGAAATTAAAATATCGTGAGAAAGAGGAAAGTCTTTTTGAATTCCTAGTACTGAGGAAAAAAAGGAAAATGGTCGTTAGACTTTAGGTCAGTGAAAGGGTTGCCCAAGGAGGGATACACGGCCTGTGAAGCTTAATATATGTGTGAGTGGTCTTCAAGAAGGGGGCAAAAGTGAAGTAACAAAGTTTGTTGATTTAAAAGTACTCAGAACATATTCCATATCACTAAATAGAAAATAGTGCAGACAAAAATCTAACTATTCAATCACAATAACACTGACTAAATTAACAACCAACTTTTGGTAAAGAGATTTCAAAAACCTCATGTCCAGAAATATTCTAATAACTCCTTACCAGAAGCATAACTGCTGATGTTAAAACCTTCTCAAAAGCAACAAAAACATGAAACTGGTAAGAAAGTTGGAAGTCCTGGTAAAGAATCAAAGAAAAAATAACTTCTCTGCAAGCCACACATGGGTGTTAGGCAATGGCTACAACAAAAATAAGAAGCTAAGAATTGTTAGAAAAATCATTGAAAACAAGGCAGAAAATCACTTCTCTACTATTACTCACTTATCAGTATGTAGAAAGCACAGAAGTAGAATAAAGAAAATAGAGTCCACTTTTTGCAGTGTTATTAAGTTATGGAATTAACCTCTACAGAACAGAGTAGAGAGCAAAAATATGAGTTCCAAGAGAACTAGATTAAGTAACGTGGAGTTGGTCCACTAGTGCCTGTTGCCTAGGAGACTTAGGAGTTGTCTTGGCCAATGTGGGCAATTTTTTAATTTGCTACCAAAATAATTTAAAGATTAGGTAACTATTACCTACTTTGCTTTAGTTTTTGCCTAGCTTAGTATAGTAATTTGAGGTAACACATAATGTTATATATACATATATATATATATACACATATATATGTAGTTTTGTAACTATCACTTTAACTACATATGTCTGAACTACAAGTGACCATATCATTGTAACTGGAATAATAATAATAATAATTCTTTGATTAGACTATTAAGACTAATTAAACTTGCAATAGATTATTTGATTTGCATATAAAGTGTATTCCTCTTGCTTGTAACAACATTTTGGGCCCTGCACACAACATCTTAATAAACAAACTAGATGGTGGGATTGAAGGAAGTCTTACCAAGACTGCTGATCACACTAAACTGAGTGGTGAGGTGAACATGTCAGATAGAAGAGCCAGTTTACAAGGGACTGGGACAGGCAGAGGAGGGGACAGGCAGGAACAGTATGAAGCTTAAAACAAACAAGTGTTAAGTCCTGCATTTGGGAACACATAACTAAAGGGCCCAGTACAGGCTAGGATCTTCATGGTTGGGAAGTAGCCCCGCTGAATGGGACCTGGGGGGCCTGGTGGACAAGTAAAAGCTGAACATGACTCCACAGGGTACCAGTGCAGCAACAAACTGGATCCTGTACTGCACCTGCAGGTGCTTTACTAGCAGAGAGAGACAGGACCATTCCCCTCTACTCAGCATCTGTTAGGCCAAACCTGGAGTACTATATCCAGTTCTGGTTCTCACAATTCTCAAGACACAAACACACTGGAGAAGATCCAAAGGAGGGCCACAAAGGTGATCGTAGATTTGAAGAAGCTGACCTACAGCTTAAGACTGAAGGAGTCAGACCTTTTCTCCCAGAATAGAAAGCTCTGGGAGATCTCATCACAGTATTCCAGTACTTAAAGGACAGTTACAAAGAGAGGATGGAAAATATCTTTTCATGAGAAGCCACATGGAGAACACAAGGGGCAATAGGTACAGATTTCACCAGGAAGGTTTCATCCTGATGTAAGGAAATTTTTTACAGTGAGAACCATCATTTACTGAAGCAAACTCCCTATACATATGCTAGAGTCTCCAACACTGCAAGGCCAAGACGTGATTAGACAGAGTGCGAGATAGTCTCATCTAGGCTCCCTTTCCCGTGATAGTTTTGACTAGACAATCTTTCAATATCCCTTCCAACTTAGGATGTTCTATGTTTCTACGAAATAATTTTAATACAATCAAAAAACTAGATGGTGATTTAGATTCTAAGCCTATAATCTTTCCCTAAGCAACCAACTCAATAATATATTATTTTATGGTACGTAATGTTTTATTAATGCTATAAAATTTGTGTCAAGTAAACTTTATATTTTATATAAATGGTCGTTTAGAGACATATGATTATGCAGATGTTGTCAAATTTTGTTATTATTAACTGTATTTATTTAACTGTAATTAAATTATTAGAGCTTTTTTTTCCCAAACATTATATATACAACCAAACAGGAATGTTACCTACAAAACCAGAACCTTCAATTCAGACCTCTGAATGGCATGAAACATCATAGATCTAGTGTAGACAAGTAAGGACCATCTTGAATGAAAAAAAGTAATTCTTTTTCTCCATTGAAAATCTTGCCTGATATCCAACTCTTGTGCCAAAAACATTTAAAAGATTTAAAAAAATTAAAATTAAAGTCATACTGAACTGTGTTCGTAAAACAACAAACTTTTATTTATGTTGCACCTTTATTTTTAAATAGTATCTGGTTGCCTTCTCTACTCATTTGGTCTCTATACTGACATAAATCCAAAAATAGTACTTCTTATACCTTGAGCATAATTAGCAGTGGAAAAAAATCACTAAATTTTTATGATGCTTCAATCAGCTGCAACTCCCTAAGGTAAATAATTGGCTATCCAGGTTTCCAATTCTGTAAAGAAGATAACTAAGCTGTCTCATGTCATCTGGTGTGGGACTCTGATTACACAACACAAGCCGAGTTATGAATCCTTAAATTAAGTAGCTGAAAATAATAAGTGAGAAGTTTCTCAATAGACATGCATGAAACTTAGAAAGGAGAGTCAAAAGATATAAATGTACAGATATCAACATCAAGATTTTAAGGAAAATTCTGCGGGAAAGTGAGACCCCCAGATTCTATTACGGATTCTAATATGAAGGTCAAAGCATGCTAAGAAGCCTAGGGAAATCGGAGCTAGAAAAAACACTGAAGCATTTTTTTATTAATTAGTCTAAATCTGCAAATATATTGTTCTGGCTAAAATAACAAGTGATTGTAAAACCCTTACATGGTGTGTGTATATTTCTTAGCTACTGCCTGAAGAGATGAACTTTAACACAAGCTGAAATTTCTACAGAAGGGTTCAAGGCAGGCCACACACCCAGCTCAGACAGCTGAAAAGCATAGGACTTAAATAAAAGTGAGACCTGGCAGAGCAAACGATTGGATATCTACTTCAGAGGGAGATTTAGTGCCAGGACTTTGGACATCTACTTCAGAGGGAGATTTCTTGCCAGGGCTATAACAGACAGTGTGAGTTGATTTGATCACAGTTCATCTGGTAAAAAAATAAGTATAAATTTTGACAGGTAAAAGGGTTTCTTAAATTCCCTTGATGCAGAACCATATCTTGTCAACAGCCATGAAATCTAAGTTCTCTTGAAACTAAGGATACTTTGTGTTTAAATACTAATACAATATAGTCCATAGGAAAAAAGAAGTCCCCTTTGAAACACACATTCAAAATATCAGACTCCACTCTTGCCTTATGGAAATTACAAACAGGTTTCACCAAAGATATTTGATTCAGTTTATTAGTTTACCCTTTAGGGTAAATATAAACTAATTAGTTTATTAGTTTACCCTTTAGGGCAATGACATGAGAGTATAACTTTTTATTAATGAAACACATTTATCTCAGTTCTCACTTCTGACATCATAGGCATTCACAGAGCAAATATTTCCAATGTCACAGGAGAGGTGATAGTCCGTTAGAACAGAGTTTTAAAGGTTTCTTAGTGATTTCTTACATATCCACAAGTTCTTCTAAAATGAATTCTTGAAGCATTGTGTGAGTTTGTGGTGGGTTGACCCTGGCTGCATACCAGCTGCCCAGCAAAGTCGCTCTGTTCCTCCTCTCCTTGGCTGGACAGGGAAGAGAATGAAAGGTTTGTGGGCCAAGAACAAGGAGAGATCACTCACCATTTACTGTCACAGACAGTATAGACTCTACTTGGGGAAAACTAACTTAATTTATTACCAAACTAATCATAATGGAAAATGAGAAATAGAAGCACAACTTCAAAACAACTTCCCCTCACCCCTCCTTTCCTCATAGATTCAATTTCACTCCCAATATTCTCTACCTCCTCCTCCTCCTCCACAGCAGCCCAGGGGGCTCAGTGAAGTTCAGCACATGTTGTCTCTCCTGCTCCTTCGTCCTCAGGGGGAGGACTCTATTATGGGGTCTCTCCCATGGGAGACAAGGGAGAAAATCCTCCATGAAATTGTCCAAAGTCCTTCCCATGGGCTTCAGTTCTTCACAAGCTGGTGCAGGTTTAAAGGTCCTGCCAGCAAACCTGCTCCAGCATGGGCTCCTCTCTCTGTAGGGCCACAGGTCCTGCCAGGAACCTACTCCAGGATGGGCTTCTCACAGGGTCACAGCCACCTTCAGGCATCCACCGACTCTGGCATGGGATCCTTCACAGGCTGCAGATAGCTTTCTGCTCCACTATGGAATTCTAAGGGCTACAGAGTGACAGACTGCACAGGAATCTCTGTTCTGGTGTCTGGAGCACCTTTTCTCCCTCCTTCTTCACTGACCTTGCTGTCATCCTCATTCTGCTCTCTGGCTGCAACTGTGCAGGGTTTTTTCCTCTTCTTAAGTCTGTTATCCCAGAAGTGCTACCACCATTTCTGATGGTCTTGGCCTTGGCCAGTGACAGGTCTGTCTTGAACTGGTTGACATTGTCTCTATCATGTCTCCATCAGACAAAGGAAATTTCTGGCAGCCTCTCACAGAATCCACTCCTGTAGCCCCTGTGCTACAAAAATCTTGCCATGCAAACCCAAAACACATATTGGTCAGACAGAAAAAAGGGTTAGTTTTGATCAGCTGATCTGGAAATGACAGGAAAAAAAAAATAGTTTTCAAAATGGCCCAGTTAGGTTGCATTTTTCAGACATCTTATTTCAATGAACAGATTCTCATGACATCATGAAACTTTCATGATGGTTATATATAAAACATCACCAAGAACGGAGACTTTTCAGCCTTTCCAGACAATCTTTGCTTCACCCCCATGGTGAAAAGGTGTTTACTGGTGTTCAAATGCAGTCTTGCCACTTTCAGTTCAGCCCATTGGCTTTCACTGGGCACCACTGAAGAGAACTTGGCTTCATCTTCTCTGCATCCTCTGTTTAGGTATTGATGCACCTCCAGGCCTCCTCCAGGTTAAACAGTCCCACCTCTCACAGCCTTTCTTCACAACAGAAATGCTCCAGTCCCAGGGATCCACAGTAACATCAGAGACCATAATGCAGTAACATGTGCACATATAGTTTGTCAGGCAACGTTTACTCAAGCTAGGGAAAATTATTAAAATCACAAGGAGCAAGATTAAAACAAAATCTCAAGTATTTTGGCAATGTTAGTAACTGAGAATAATACCTCTCTCATATCAGTGGAAAAAAAAATTATATATTATAATGTTCATTCAAGGTCAGTTTTATTTTAGCTGAGCCTAAAGTATTATGAGGCTTCAGTAGGGTCACTACCACCACTAGAAGAGTGCGCTTAACTGTCTCAGTTCTACAGACATGACTCACAGCTATAGGTTTATTGAAACCTCTCCTTTTGCAGATTAAGTCCGAAATTAATGCAATACTTAACAAACACTGCATACATATGCCATGGTTTCACTTAACAGAGGAAAGATGTTAATAGTAATTCAAACATGACCCTGAAATCTGAATTTTACATGGAAAAAAAAATAATGACAGCATTTGCATACTGCATGGGAATACTCTAGGACCACAAAGCATTTTTCACAGAGTAATGAACCAAATTTTAATTTCTCTGTGAACTACAGAAAATAGCTTCTTGACTCAAAATGGTAAGCAAATGTGGGGAAGAGGAGAGAACCATAACTTCAAATGCCACAATTTTTGCACTGAGCAAAACTCTATAAGTAGTGTGTATAAAAAGTATGACATTTATACAGAGTCAGACCATATCCAAGAACTCTTAAAGCCTAATGAAATGTTTGCAAAAATAGTTTTACAATATGAATGAACATAAAAATAGGTCAATCCATTTTTGATATTTCAAAAGCCACATATAATAGAATGGCATGAAGAGGCCTGATTTATGAACTATAGAACAATCATTCTTTGAATTTTACATTAATTTCTGAGCTCCTGTTGTGACACAAGTCAAGTAAAACCAAAATAAAATGAAGACAGCTTACACTTTAGATCAGAGTAGAACTTACCATTTTTTCAATAATACTATTTTAGTTAATGTATAGCCCATTTTATCAATGAGTCTCTAAGCCCTTTACTAAAGTAGTTCTTATCCTATTTATAGTAAAATGAAAGACCAGAAGTATAATCCTGATTTTATGAGTCCAGCTGAGCTGATTTGATACCTAAAGACAGTCTTCTGGGGGAAAATATTCCATATGGAACTCCTAAGATGCAAAACAATGTGAAGCTGCAAAGGGTGATAGCTTTGAGTATGTGTACACAGATTATCCAGTTCTATCTTCAGATAGATAACCACTGTTACCTATTAATTATTTTCAGTAGCAAACTGAGACTTGTCCAGCTTTTCTCTGTACTCAACAGGGATTTTCTCATGGAGCAATTGCAGACAATGTCAAAACTCATAATGAGTTCTGGACTATGTCCATACACAAATCTTTCAGTAATATCTGTTCAGGTCTTTAAAAAGTATAAATAAACAAGTAATAGGTGGATAACTACTGTTTCTAGTCTAAATTAGGGCTATCACTGTGACTGCATCATACAACGAAGAAATGCTTCCCTCTCTGCAAGTGTCTGGATTAAAGACGTGACAGTCCATGAGATCTTACTCTGGAAGACAGTCTGCAACAATGTGTATGTGAAATTAAAATTAAAAAAAGTCAGTAACTCAATAGGTTGGAGTTTTTTATCCATCCAAATACATGAGAAAACTGCATAAAAAAAAATAAAATATAAGTGCCTTTGTCTGGCAAAAGAAATTGTATCTCAGGATCCTATGTGTACTATTTGATAGAGCTAAATTTTTCAAGTAGTGCAGAGTTGCAATATGCCAACTATGTGCCAAGATTATATGAAAACTAGTATGGCTTCATCTGGACATATATAAGCCAGTAGTAATAAGCTAAAAAAAAATGGGAACTTCAATTTCATAACTCTTTTGTAAGATACAGCATGAGATCAACTCAAAGAAATTTCTAGGTGCTTTTGTAGGTATTGACAACCAATTTTTAACATTATCTGATATCATATGGAATCCAGTCAATAATGCATAATTAATTTACTTTTTTTTTTCATTTTCACGATTCCTGAAGTGGGGAGAAGTGATATTTTACTCAACATGTGGAACATTCATTGAGTTGAGGGTTTTTTGTGAATACTTAGCACATCACTGCCTTGAGGACAAGCACGCACATGTGACAGCTACTGAGTAGTGTCCTACCCCTGAGACTTAAATTGCTAGTTCTCCGGATGCTACAAAGGCTCTTAGTGTTACCACACTGTGCCAGGCTTGAACACTGCCTAGTGTCAGGATCTATATACTAGTTATCTTCTGGTTGAAAATTTTCATCATTATAAATCTCATTGCTGGAAGGGAATTTACAGACTTTTGATTCAATCCACAAATACCAAGGAAAATAGATTATGCTCCATGGCTTAGTCATGCTATTGGAAACCTGTATTTGCTACAGTAGACAACTCTTTTGATCTTCTTGTGTATATTGGAAAAGAATAAAAATTAAGTCTAATCCTACCTTCTATATAGTCCAAAAGGGCTCACTAGAGATTCACTGCTCTTAATTGCTGAAACATAGATATGACCTGCTCACACTGTAAATCAATCTAAATTGCATCTGATAACATAAGACTATTTTCCGGCATTGTATGGAATTAAGACAGAAAGCTACTGTCAGCAGCATTTTGGATCCTGCTATCTTGGATTCATTAACTTTAAGGCCATCCTTTGACAGGTACAGAATGGAGAAGGGAGGCTGGGAAATAGCAGCAAACCTCTTGGATCCCAAAGGGAAGTACAATCTACATTAAACAATTTAACTGAGGGAAAGTTGCATTCAGTTATAAGCAAAGACGAGATAAAAGAGCAGCTTCACTGACTGAAGCAAAACTGAGATGGAATAAGTTCAGTTTTACTAAGGAAAAACAGAAGAAGGCAAACAAGTATAAAAACTAAATTTAAAAAAAAAAATCCATTTTCATTTGATATGTGTACACCACGGCCACACTTCAGCAGGAATTACATATGCAGCCACACATGAATATCTATTTAAGAAATTAAGTCACAGTGTTGAATCTACAAGAAATAAGGGCCTGACTAAAGGTCCACTGGGATCCATGGGAATAGTCCACTGACATTACAGGTCTAGAGTGCAATTCTGTTTGATGTAGGTAGGGAATTATAGAATCATAATCCTGAGTTAGAAGGGACCCACAAGGATCACTGAAGACCAAGTCCTGGCCATGTGCAGGACAACCCCAAGAATCACACCATGTGTCCGAGAGTGTTGTCCAGAAGCTTCTTGAACTCTGTCAGAGCTGGTACCTGTTTTAGTGCCCAACTGCCCTCTGGGTGAAGAACTTTTTCTTAATATCTAACCTAAATCTCCTGTGACACAGCTTCATGCCTTGGTAACCACAGAGAGGGGATCAGTGTCTGCTCCTCCACTTACACTCATGAGAAAGTTGCAGACTACCATGAGGTCTCCCCTCATTCTCCTCTGAGTATTATTTTACTAATACACTTTAAAAAAATTGCAGCTACATACAATTTATTTTCAGAACTTATATATCAGCTAGACAGAAATATTCAGGTATCCATACTTTTTGTTGTTATATCTATTTCAAAAACATTTTTAAGTCATAGCTGTTCTGCTGATTACATTGTTTTATTCTGACTTCCAATGTAATCTATACCAGCCTTGAAACTGCTGTAGAACTTACCTGATAGTCTCTAGTGGGTTTCTGTGGCTGGGTTTTGGTAGCAGAGGGGGCTACAGGAGTGGCTTCTGTTAGAAGCTGCTAAAAGCTTCCCCTGTCTAGTGGAGCCAATGCCAGCCAGCTCCACGATGGAGCCAATCAGGAGTGATAGTAACACCTCTGTGATAACATATTTAAGAACAGGAATTCCAGCCCGGGAAGAGCAGAGAGAGAACATGGGAACAGCAAGGTAGACACCAGGGGCAGTGCAGAAGGAGGGGGAGGAGCTGAGGCCCCTGAGCAGCAGCAGAAACAACAACTGGCCGTAACCCCCATCCCCCATCCTCCTGCACCATTGGGGGGTGAGGAGGGGGAACATGGAAAAAAGAAGGGGTGGGAGGAAGGTGTTTAAAAGATTATTTTACTTCTCACTCTTTTGCTCTGACTCTGTTAGTAATACATTCAATTAATATCCCCCCTTTGAGTCTGTGTTGCTCATGTGGTGATCAGTAAGTGACCTCTCCCAGTTCTTATCTCGCTTCATAAATCCTTCACTGTTCTTTTTCTCTCTTGCAGAGGGGAGTGAGAAAGCAGCTGTAGAGAGTATCTGGTGTCCAGCCAGGGTCAACCCACCACATAGTCCAAAACAAAATGACTAATTCTGTCCACTAAAGAGCGTCAGGCTATGGTTGAAATATGGCTACAAACCTTCTCCTCTGACCATGCTCTATAAGCTAAGGATTGACAGGGTCTTTTATCACCTGAGAGTACCCTCCACCCTAGAGGAATTCCCAGTGACCAGAATTCCCCCTTTGGCTCTGCCAAGTTTCCAGAGAAGAAATTCGCAACACCTTTATGTAAATGCAAGCTCCAGAGTTCTACTGTGGTGCAAACAAAGGATAAGATAGAAAAAACCTTATTGAAACTCTTACATTTTATCCTTCTATCCTTCTCATTTTGATATTCCTTACAAGTAGCTTATCACTACAAGAATGGTTCTCTGCTCTCTTTTTATGCACATAATTAAGCCCAGATTCCTAAGAAAAAACATTTCTTTATATTCTGATTTGTAGATAAGTGGCTTAGACAGCCAAAAAAACCCCCAAACAAACAAACAAAACCCAAAAATAACAACAAAAAACATGTTTCATGTCATTCATGGGCCAAACTTTCTACAGTACCTATAGAAGTTAATTATAGAGGTATCTACACAGAACATACACAAAAGAATTCCATTATGTAACAAATTTAAAGCTAAACAATGTCTTATTTTTGTTTTTCAGGGAGAAAGAAAGGGAAGAAGACCAGGAGAAGGTAACAGAAGGAAGAGAAAAAGGAATGGGCGTGAAGACAAGACACTGAAAATAACTCTACCATCTTCAAACATTCTAAAACTTCTCTTGTGAAGTTTGCATAATGCTTCTTACTTCAAGCATGCAAAATCTAGGCTAGATTTTAAGAGGTTATTTATAGCTTTATTTCCCTCTGTTTGTTTCCTCGCTTATGTGTGGAGAAGTATGTATTAGCATTTATTAAAGTTATATTTTGCAGTTTTGTAGGTTATATGGGTATTTTATGTCCTACAAATCAGTGACAATATATGAAAAGACTAAGGTTAAAAATAGCAATAAAAGGTGACAAAGAGTTTAAAGATCTATATAGACTGATTTTTCAAAAATCTACATTTTTTGGTGAGTATTCTTTCTGCTTGAAACTGTAAGTATTAATTAAAATCTCATGTTTTATGCAGTTTTCTATGTAATTTCCTGCATCTCTCATCTTTTGCCAAGGACTAGCAATAAAACTTTATGTATTTTTAAAACTTATTTTTCCATAAGTCTAAAATCTTTTCCAAAGGGCTATTTTATAAATGGTAAGACAGCATCTGAAAACTTGAATAGCTTTCCTAAGACCATGAAAAAACTTCAGTTACAGGAGGAGAAAAAAATACATTTCTAGTCATCACAGTTTATCATGCTGCACTGCAGAACAAGGCTAGCTAATGACTTCTTGAAGTCTTTTCTTTAGAATTGGTATCTGAAGTTTACAGCACCATTCCCCACACTCTAGATGTTTAGGGGTTTTTTCTTTTTTCCTGCAGTCAAATTGTTCTTGGAATCATCACATTTCCCTTCTACCCTACCAATGTGAGGTATTTCAAATTAAAAGTGTCTCACAAAAATCTTCACAGCATGACAAATTTATAATCAGCTAAGTGATTTTCAGACCCTGAGACACTCAGAAGTACTCAGAGCATCACCTTAGAAATTTTAATGATCATCATTAGGGCAGACAATTTTTCTAGTACATGCTCTGCAGTCTGAGAACTGTTGAATGAGGAGTTTATGAACCTTATTAAACTTCAGCACATTTTTCTTCTTGAGTTTTCCACAACCTTAGAAAGGGACTGAAAAATAGCTCAACAGGCCTATGGTTAACCTTGTAAATAATGAAACTTGGTTTTAGACTCAGTTCTTCTCAGATGCTCTTATTTTCTATACAGAATTTATATCTGATTAGTATATAATTCTTATAATATATAATATTATACATTAATTCTTATAATTATAATTAAATATTAGTTCTTATAATATATAATATATAATTCTTTGGGAGCCCCTGGTGGTCTAGTGGTTAAGGACGCGGCACTGTCACTGCAGAACCCGGGTTCGATTCCCGGTCGGGGCCACTCCCCTGGCAGATGGAGCTCGTTAGCCCTGTAAGGCAATCCATCTACGGCCTGAGGACCTCACTGCCACCGTCCAAGCTCGCTTGGCCCTGGCAGATGAACCTTAGGATTAAAGGGTGGGCTCAGTTCCGCGCACACTGTGTCTCACCTAAAAAAATCCAATGCGCAGGCTGGAAGGTGGAAAGACCTTCCTCGGTTCTTCGTTCGCGAAGACTGGCCATTATAAATTTTTATGTAATTCTTAAGGGGAGATGCTTTCTTCAAATAGTCTGAGAGACTTGATGGTTTTATATGTGTGACCTTAGAGGTTTATCAATAAACTTATTTTTATACTATAAATATTTTACAAGTAGATACTGCATTGTTATCAGAAAATATTTTATCTTACTCTGTGCTCATTACTGCTGCAATGATGTGCTTTTACACGCGTTTTAGCTTTGATAGCTGCTTTTATATTTGGTCTACTAAGATCCTGTATCACTTATTCTGTTTGAACCTGCACAAAACATTTCCTTTTCTTCAAGATTTCAATTTCATCAACTTTAAGAAGTTCTTTTCAGAATGATTATGCAAAACAGTTCATTATATTTCATATAATCAATAATTATCAAATAGCTAGAAAGATACAAAATGTTTTGGTGCATAATGATTAACAAATGTTTTCTAAGGAGAATTTTCATCATTAAGGAAGCTGTTCAACAACTATAAACTATTGTGGTTTTCTTTAATGCGATTGACAAAGTTTCCTACCTCTCCTGTTCTTCTGGAACTAGATTTTTGTAATTTTGCATCACAAAATTCTAATGAAAGACTTACACACTCTAATTCACTACTGAATCCTTACCTGTGTTGATCAAGTGGATTTAGACAATGTACATAAATGTCTGCTATACCAGACTTTCATGCTACTTCATACACATTATTACTTTCCTAGAGGGGTAATTGATATTCCAGACCTGTCAGTGTTTATGAGGCATTTGGACACTGCCCTTAACAAGACACTCTAACTTTTGGCCAAACTTGAATTGTTCAGGCAGTTGGACGAGATGATCATTGTGGGTCCCTTCCAACTAACTATTCTGGTTTTTTCTATTATATCTTAATTTAGCACTGACCGAAAGTCTTGCTGAGTACCTGATATCTTTTTAATACAATTAATAGGGAGAAGCAAACTATAATAGTTTGGTTCTTGTTAAATGAAGTATCAGATGGCTATTTGCAGAAAAAAGAGTTTTGTACAAAAACCGTTGATTGGGATTTTTTTTAACCAATGTAAACTGAAAACCACACTGATCAGAACAAAACACAGGTGCATGTATACAGAGGCACTATGGTATTATATCCTTGCAAAAGCATTTATAGACTGATCTTGAAAGCCTTTTCTGTTGTCTAAAACCAAGGCAGAATTTAAGCCTATCTCCACAGATCCAGAAAGCTCTCAGTCCAAGGAGTCTTCAGCTCTGAAGATGTGTTTTTATGGGCCACTGACAAGGTGCAAGTCCTCAACTGAAAGAGGATTTAATTCACTGCTGAAATCCATATTACATGCAAAATTATCTGTCTTCCTCTCACAGATACCAGAAACACCTAGCCTTTACAGTGTGCTGTAAAGAAACCTCTGCACAAATTTTATTTCTCCAAGTCATCCCAACAGTGTCCAAGTACCTATCTGTAGGTCTTTGGGGGTAATCTAACATCTGGGTAGACCCTTCAAAATAACATTTAAAAAACCTGATATTTGATTTATATTTGATTTTGATTCATGAGATTTATGGGGGTGGGGGAGAGGTATTGTCTTTGAATTTTTCCCCCTCCAGTAAAGTACTTGTATGTAGGTTCTGTCCTGTATCAGCACCAATGTTTTAATGACAGAAGTATACTATCACTACTCATATCTGGCAGCTGGCTAAATTGATTGATCCTCTTTGACTGACAATTTTGAGATACTCACAAAATAGAGGTTTTAATTGCCCAACTCTAAGCCAAGAGCCTGTAAAAAAAATGAGAACCACTGGCCTTCTGCTCTTGAGCTCTGATCCACAGATCAATAAAATACTATATAAATACTGTATAAACACACGTTGCAAGTCGAGTAGAAGTAATTTTTTTTTTTTTTAACTAGTTCTAGTGAAATGTTGTCCTATGGCTTCCTTCTGGCAGGACTCAAAGCTTATGCTTATTGCTACACAAACACTTGGGATGCACAAGGAGCCAGTTAAGGTCTGCCAGTGCCCTGGTAGACCCCTGCCAGAGCTATGCTTATTCAAAAAGTAACACATGCACAGTCAATGGCACAGTGATTAAACCAACAAACCCTGATAAAGCCAAGTGACCTGGATTGTCTATGTATCCTTGTTACTCACAATGGTTACTGGAGCGTTGCCCTCTCTGTCCTTTCATTTTAAAATTGTTCTGACTCTTATTATCACATTTACAAAAAAAGGTTTGGTCTACTGAGGATTCCTCACCTATATAAGAACTGGTACAAAGGTTGGTAGTCAATTATGATAATCACAAACTTGTTATTTAGCTGTTTCTTACAGGAAACGTGAAAAATTAAGCAAAAAAAAAAAAAAAGTAAAAATATAGGAGATAACTTGCCATTTATATTTTGGTAGGATCTTCTGAAGCCCATTTCCTAAAGCATGAGTTCTCTGGAGCAGAACTGGGGAGAGGAGGTGGAACACTGATTGATCTCCACTAGAACATTCATTTGACAATTTTAATAGAAAATAGTGGAGGTATATTATATTGTATGTATACAATGGTGATCAAAGTCAGGCCTCATTTAAATAATGATCAATATACCAATATGCACCCTCACCTTGAATTTGTGTGCAGTTTTGGGCACCGCAATATAAGAAAGACATTAATCTCTGAAAGAGCCCTCCAAAGGAGGTAACGAAGGTGGTGAAGGGCCTTGAGGTGAAGCTACATGAGGAGCAGCTGAGGGCACTTGGTCTTTTCAACCTGGAGAAGAGGAGACTGAGGGGAGACCTCTACAACTTCCTTATGAGGAGGAGAAGAGGGACAGACACTTTTCTCTGTCATGACCGGTGACAGAACCCAAGAGAATGGCCTGAAGTTGTATGATAGGAGGTTTGTGCTGGATATTAGAAAAAGATTCTTCAATCAGAGCGTGGTTGGGTGCTGGAAGTGATAGAAGTGATCCCCATAGAAGTGATCACTGCACCAAGCCTGACAGAGTTCAAGAAACATTTGGACAATACTCTCAGGCATGTGGTGTGACCTTTGAGCATGATCCTGTGCAGAGTCAGGAGTTGGC
Source organism: Empidonax traillii (assembly GCF_003031625.1). Taxonomy (NCBI): domain Eukaryota; kingdom Metazoa; phylum Chordata; class Aves; order Passeriformes; family Tyrannidae; genus Empidonax; species Empidonax traillii. The sequence goes on from NW_020955702.1 coordinate 575,161, forward strand.
CTCCACTATCCTTGTGAGTCCCTTCCAACTCAGCATATTCTGTGATTCTGTAATATTAAAGTGAAAAACATTTAGATTATATTGAAGAGGAAAAATATTCGGTATAAAACAATGTTATAGACAATAAATTTCAAGAAATTATTACACTTCCAAGGATTCATGCCTGCAAAACAGAAAATACTGGTTTTGTAAGATACAAGAATTTTTCTCATTTCAT
>NW_020955702.1:575659-578228 GCF_003031625.1 Empidonax traillii
CTATCCTTGTGAGTCCCTTCCAACTCAGCATATTCTGTGATTCTGTAATATTAAAGTGAAAAACATTTAGATTATATTGAAGAGGAAAAATATTCGGTATAAAACAATGTTATAGACAATAAATTTCAAGAAATTATTACACTTCCAAGGATTCATGCCTGCAAAACAGAAAATACTGGTTTTGTAAGAAGAATTTTTCTCATTTCATAGATTATACAAAAAAATCATAAAGACAAGCAGATGCTAACCTGTTTAGAGACAAATTTTAATTTCTGAACTAGATTTCACTAGGCCATAGAAATAATAGAAAGTGGGACTGGAAGGGACTTGACAATTCACCTGATAAAATTTTAAGAAGGAACTCCATTTTCAAAAGGCTTCAGCTCACAGACAAACTCTATAACAAATGGCAGATACTCATTAGTATCCACTTGCATTAATCTCCAAATTTTACACAGCTCACTAACCATAGCAGTGAGCTTTCTGAGTGAGAATTTAAGCACTTATCTGTCACCCAAATGGAAATAGAGCATGATAAAAAAAACTGACCTTTGCTGAGTGCATTGAATGCTTCTGCAGTCTTGTCATTAGTGCTTTTATTAGGATCAGGGCTTTGAACTCTGCTTTGAAGTGAGTGGGAAGCCAACACAGCCTCAAAGTAAATGTTCACATCAGTCTTTGTTGCTAATGAGGTATGTTCTGTATGCTAAAACACCTCAAGATTTTCTAGTAGCTATTGCCACCAAACCCAGGTGGGTGGGTGGGTGGATTAAGTTAAAGAACTGCAGGCTAAAACTGAGGAGTATAGAAACAACAATAATGAAAAACAATGGCAACAAAACACACATACACAAAAAACCCCTCAGCCTTCCACTATTAAAACCAAGCAAGCAAGAGAACAATATCCACACATTGACAAGGGCTGTCTCCAATACAGTGTTAATACTGGCCAGTTGACCAGTTCTCACAAAACATAATTTAGTATGAGTTGTATTTGGAAAATTTTGTATTTGTTTTACCCAGAAAAAATTCCTCTGTATCACACTCCTTCTCCTTCTTACACTAGGGAGGGAGATATATGAAGCAATGTTAACTCTTAGAGTGGTCTATACCCAGCAGAGGGAAGAAATAGTCTGTTTTATTCTAAAGTAGTCCCTGTGGTATCCTAGCAAACAAGCAGTGGTAATGTATAATTTGTAAACTTCAAAAGCAAAGTTGCTTCAGGCTTTTAAACGTGGCTCAGGGTAGGGGAATATTTTGGAAAGGAAAACTATTTTCCCAACATTTGACAAGATCTTTTATTGAATAAACTATTATTAAATTAGAGCAAATAATATGTTTTAATATTTTATGTAGGAGCTGTACTAGACATAATATAATTTCTGAAAGATAGAGGGTAAATTTGTCATCCTGACACAAACAATCCTGGGTTTAACTGTCATCTCTGACAAAATGTTTTGTGGTCTCTAAGACACAATGGAGGTATTTCTGATCTTAACAAACCACAGCAGCACTGTGAGAAAGTTGACAATGTTCTTCTTATTTTTGTGTTCCAAGTATTTTCTTTTTCCAGAATATGTGTAAAAGATAGGAAATTACTATGTTTTTTAATACAGGATATTAATTAAAATTATTTTACTTAGCATCTTAGAGATCATTTTGCTTCCATTTGCAAATTTTACTTTTTTAACAACACTATTGAGCCCAACAGCAATTATCATATCAAAATACTTCAGAGGTGTGGGAGGTTTTTTCAAATTAATCCTGTAAAGTATAGTTTATACTTCATGATATTTCATCTTGGTGAAAAAGTGGACAACCAACACAACTCTTTTTTTTTCCCCCCAAACTACAAGAGCAAAGAAATTTTCATTCTGAGCTTTCAATAAAGACTCAAATAAAGCATTATAAGTACAAAGGAAGAGAAACATACTGAAAACAAAGGAGAAGTTTTGAGTATGAGATCTTTCAGTGTCAAAATTGTATATTCTGCCTTATGTCTTTTATGTAAAGCTATACCTTTTGTCTTGGTATAACTGTATATCAATACAGATGATATCCAAATAAATCAATTAGATTGATATACAATTATTTTTAAGGTTAGTATATTGAATAGACATGGCTTTCTTCAAAACTTAAAACTTCAAAAATTAAATGGTAGAAAGCTGAAGACTAATTCTGTGCATGACAATAATCCCTACTATAGTGTCAGAATCCTTGGGAAATCATAAAGGAGGAGAGAAAGAGAAAAAAAATTAATCCAAGTCTCTGCAAAAGGCCTGTTTCTCCAGAATCCAAACTTTCTTTGTTAGGTGACTGTCTGAACTGATTGTTTGAAAAATTCAGAGGTGGAATCTCTTTCTGCAGTCTTGTCTCAGTTTAATTGAGACAAGGGTCTTTTGCTGAGGATGGATTAGGAGAAAAAGACTCAAACCTTCTTTTCTAGCAATTATAGATTCGAAATTAAGAGGCCCCGATTGAAGGAAAGCAAATTATGGAAAAGGGAAAAAAGGAAAAATAACAGCCCTTTATTAAGTATGTGTGCATTAACGTAACACGAGGGAAAAAA
>NW_020955703.1:0-6654 GCF_003031625.1 Empidonax traillii
TTTTTTTTTTTTTTTTTTTTTTTTTTATGTCTCAAGTTAATTCTTTTATCTGAAACATTTCAGCTCGAGCCAGGAGAGGCTGAAATTACCAGAGTTTTAGGGGTGATCGATGGATGTGTTCAATCACATCACCTAATTGGCTTTGCACTGTTCACAGTGTAAATCAGGAGTAATCCCTCCCAAATCAATAGGATTATACAAGCTTAAAAAATACTGTGAGAAAGAGGAAAGACAAAGCCACATTTGGGACCAAGTACCAAGGAGACCACCTTGCTTTTGTGGTGTGTGCACAGAAGCTGGAGACCATCTGCTTCAAGCAGGGCCATTTAAACTCTTCTCTCCTAAAGATGCAGGTGACAACTCACCTTTGTCTTCGTGACCCCTTTTACTACAGGATGAGCATCCAGAGGGTGAGAAAAAAAGGGCCAGGCTACTTCCATGAGCTTAATGCAGCTTTTCTTCCCCAAGCCAAAGGGATTCACAGCAGGGTTGTGAAATGGGAGCTGCAGCCCCACTGAACCCTCAGGATTTTCCCCTGAGATGCCTGAGGTGACTGGAATGAGTCTCATCAAAACACAGCAGCTCCTCGTCCAGCCAGGAGGAGCCCAAGGGATGTGGGACAGGTAGATGGGGTGGATGGATGGGCTGGTGCCAGGCAGGTCCCCGAGGGTGTGGCTCTACCTGGAAAACTCTTCTCACTTCTGGCTGCCTCAGTTTCCCCACTGTGAGATGGGTGTAACAGGAGTGCCACCAAAGGGCACTGAAACCAAGAGCTGAAAGTGCCATCTCAGCGTGGAAGGTGCTGCTACCCAGGCATGGAAAACCCCTCAGATGGGGCTTCAAAGCTTGTCCCGGTGCCAGTCACCCCTTGCTGTGACATTCCACTGCCCTGTGGGTGGCACCACAGCTGTCTGGAGGCTGAGTGTGCCAGGCACAAGAGCAGGTCAAAAACCCAAACATAATTTGTGAAGTAAAGAAGCACAAGGAGGCAACAAACAGCTTTCAGTTCCTCCGCAACCCCCACGGATTTAAGTCCTTATAAAATTAGGCAAGGTGACATCATCCATCTCTGTCAGCAGGCCAGAGTTAGCAGAATTTGCCTAATTTCATTTCTCAGCAGCCACTCTCTAAAGTCCCTGTGAGTATCTTTAACACTCAGCTCAGGGCCCTGCAAACAGCACTGGCTGGTGCTGAGGGACTGTCCCAGCCCATGATGCTGTGACAATTCCAGCTGGGTGACATCCCCTCCTGGGCTCAGGGACAGAGCTGGGCTCTGCTCCTGGCTGTGCCTGCCACCCACACACCAAGTCCTGTGGTCCTTGAGAGCCCAGGGGTGTCACTCTGTTCTTGAGCACTCAAAGGGGACTGAACTAATCTACCAGTTTCCCTCCCCTTCCAAAAAGCATAAACTAGAGAAATATCTTTCTTTCTTCCAAATTCAGGAGGAATATCTTGTGAATTCATCACTGCACAGCTGATTACTGCAAAACTTGTAGAGTTCTGTGGAGTTTAAGGCCAACACTATTCAAATCTCTAACATGGTCATCAGGTCACATAATGTCATGACCTATTTATATATATAATATATATATATATATATATAAAATATATATATTATAAATATATATTTATATGATATAGTAAATATATACACATAATATTAAATATTTATGTATTATAAATACATATAATATATAATAATATAAATAAATAGATCATTACATTATTTATATATATATATATTCATGAATAACTTGTGTTTAAGACCCAAAATTCTCAAATCTGTAACATGCTCATCAGTGTAGCACAGGTCACATAATGCCATGAGCTATTTACATGTATATATATACTCATCTATAACTTAAGTTTTAAGTATTGGTGGGAGGGAAGATCTAACATTCAGCATTTTGAGCCATACCAATCATCTCATTATCAATTAAACAAGCAACAAGCTTCCATTATGACTAACTGGAATGTGTGTGGTTGCATTTTCCTGCCTGGGAGGAGGATGCCTGTGCTCTCTTTTCCAGCATTCGCAAGCCCAGGCTTGCCCAAATTTTTACAAGTGAGAGGCAGAACTCCCCTGCCCTGCCCTTCCCAGAGCAGGCAGACCTCAGAATTGTCACCCATGTGCACGCAGACACATTGCTGGGGGTGAGAAGGCAGAAATCTTTATGGTCTAAGAGTGAAAGATCCACTTCTGAAGAACCCTCTGTCATGGGATTAGTGACTGATGACCTGCAGTGTCATCATGAAATCCCAGAACCCCTGAGGTTGGAAAAGCCCTCCCAGCCCATGGATCCACCCTGTGCCCAATGCCCACCTTGTCCCCCAGCCCAGAGCACTGAGTGCCACGGCCAGTCATTCCTTGGAACCTCCAGGGATGGGGACTCCAAACCTCCCTGGGCAGCCCCTGCCAAGCCTGACAACCCTTTCCTTGAGGAAATTCCTCCTTGTGTCCAACCTGCCCCTCCCCTGGCACAGCCTGAGGCCGTTCCCTCTCCTCCTGTCCCTGTTCCCCGGGAGCAGAGCCCGACCCCTCCCCGGCTCCCCCCTCCTGTCAGGGAGTTGCAGAGCCAGAAGGTCCCCCCTGAGCCTCCTTTTCTCCAGGCTGAGCCCCCCCAGCTCCCTCAGCCGCTCCTCAGAGTGTTGCACTGGGAGAATTCCAGGTTGGGAGAGATCAGATTCAGCTGCAGAAGACCAAACCAGACTCTGAGATATTGCTGCAAATCCTAAAAAGGCTTCTTGGTTCACTGGTTTCGGCCTGATTTACTCTGTGGTATCAAGTATGTGACTCTCACCTGTATTATATTAATTTCTCAGAGCCAGAATTTTATTTGGGAACATATTTCCCATTGAAACTGTGAATGGCATGATGGATTTCCTTTCCTCTTCTCTCCATCATTTGCAAATGGATCTTACTGCCAGACAAAAATATCTGTAAAGTGTGTGTGTGTGTGGACATGTACCTGCAGGGTTTTTTCCTTTAGTAAATGAGGAGGGATTTAAGTACCAAATCTTTGCAGTTCAAATAACAAGAAAAGCCATCAGCCCAGGATTCATGGGGAAATGAGGCTTGGAGAAGACAACAGGGAGATGATGATGGCTGAGCCTCTCCAGAGTCTGCAGGTCGTAAATTTCTCTGTGACTTAGTTCTCCCTCTGAAAAATGAACCAAACCACAACACCTCTCTGTCCCATATTAAAATATGATCCAATATTTACAAAATGGGGATGAGTTTCTACAGAGGAATAATCCCACAGAGAACATTTCACAACCATTTTAGTTCGTGATGGATTTCATCCTCTCCCCCTGTTGCTCAGGTGCTCCTCTGACAGTGGCACGGAGGATTTGAGGAGACTGATGCCATTTTTCACACAAACATTTAATTAGCTGACATTGCATCGCTCTCAGCTTGTGCTTGCAGATTCTGCAGGCCCATCTATTGAGGGCTGACAGCTGAGTCAGGGCCATAAACCTCCTATAAATCTGCTTTAGTGCCCACTGATGTTTAGCTAACAATAGGACATAATCCCAATGGAAATCTCAATGAAATCATTGTGTTTTCCAGCTTTAATAAGACAGAATTAATTCAGAGCTGTAGCTGGGTCTGGACTTGTGCCCGTTGGCCTTTCAGCCTCTGCCTGAGTGAACCCCAGCTGGTCCCACCACAGAACTGTAACATCACAGAATCCCAGACTGGTTTGAGTTGGAAGGGACCTGGAAGATCATCCAGTTCCACTCCCTGCCCCACCCCTGGGCTAGGAAACAAGCCCAATATGGGAGAGACAAGGATTCAAAAATTATCCAAAATAGAGTAAGAGTTGCCCAAATGCTGCAGAAAGGGTTGTTGTTGGGGACTTCTGTTACTTGGAATCAGGGAATCACAGAATATTCTGAGTTGGAAGGATCACCAGGATCATCCAGTCCAACTCCTGGCCCTGCACAGACACCCCAACAATCCCACCCTGTCCCTCAGAGAGTTGTCCAAACCCTCCTGGAGCTCTGGCAGCCTTGGGGCTGTGCCCACTGCCCTGGGGAGCCTGTTCAGTGCCAACCACCCTCTGGGGGAAGAACCTTTCCCTGAGATCCACCCTGAGCCTGCCCTGACACAGCTCCAGCCGTTCCCTGGGGGCTGTCCCTGGTCCAAGAGAGCAGAGATTGGAACTGCCCCTCGGGAGGAGCTGCAGACCTTGGTGAGGTCTGACCTCAGTCTCCTCTTCTCCAGTTGGACAAGCCAAGTGACCTTTAATCTCCCATTCTGAACCATTTCTAGATGAACACTGGGCTTCATTTTTCCCACCTGTAGCAGGAGACAATGGTATCTCCTGTCCTCTGGGCCTGAACATGAACTTATATCTGCAAGAAGTCAAATCCTCGGTGCTACGAGCCGTGGAACCAGGGAGCCAATGCCAGTGCAATAAATAGCTCCCCTCCTGATTCACACTCAGGAAAAGCAAAATCGTAGTCCAATGTCTCTGCTAGACAGTTTTTTCCCCCCTATTTTGGGCTGCCTGTGCTCACACTCTGCCTGTTTCAATTCCTTGCTTGTGCCTTTTGCTGCTGTGAGGACACTTGTCCCTTCTGGATCTCCCTTCTCCCTTTACCCCACAGACCAGTAGGAAACTAAACTGCTCCAGGCCAGAGGAGCACAGAGGGAGTTTCAGCTGTTCTGAAACGTGTGACAACAGTTTCCCCCCTGCCTTGTGAAGACAAGGACATCACACATGTGTAAGAGCAGCCCTTAAAATAAGACCTAAAAGTCACAGTGATGTTCACATTGTCTGGCAAAAAGGCTCCTTTGCAAAGACACTCCAGGGCACATTCAGATATATTTGTTATTTCCTCAGCCATGCACTGGCTTCTGGAGGTACTGAGTGATTTGAAAGCTTTTTTCTTATTAGTTTTATTTTTTTCCCCACAAGTTTGGCTCTTCACCAAGAGGAGACTTAACGTGAAATGTTAAGATGTGCACAGTTGGCTTATTCATGACCCTGGGCAGTATTTGCATTAGAGATGAGCCAAATCACGTGTATTGTTTAGGTGTCTTACCCGTCCTGATGGGTTTTTTGATGCCCTCCATGGCAGGATCAGGTGCCTGAAAGAGAATAAAGAGAAGGGATGGTTATTCTGGGAGCAGGGCATATCCATGTTCAAGTGCAACCCTGCTTTAAAAGTGGGTTTGAAATGTTTCCCTCATCACAGATCTTTTTTTTTCCCTCATCACAGGCTCTTCAGTGCCTAAAACTGTGTCACATCCTTTCACTCACACACACCAAGTGATCCCACTGTGGTTTTGGGATCAAGGCTAAAACAATTCCTCTTACCTGGGTGCAAACTAATTGTGGAGACTAACCAGGCTAAGTTCCAGCTGACTATAGAATGTTTGGAGTTGGAAAGGACCCACAAGGATCATCAAGACCAGCTCCCTACTCCTCACAGGACTATCTAAAATTAAACCATCTGGCTAAGAACATCTGCCAGGTGCTCCCTGAGCTCTGTCAGATTTGGTGCCGTGACCACTTCCCCTGAGGAGCCTGTTCCCACCAGCAGGTCCAAGAAGAAGAAAGTTGGGAACCTGGTACCAACTTTAACAGAACATTTAATATCACCTGGGAGAAAAGAAGGACATCATGAAATGGGGAACAACTTGATTTGCCACATGAGCAGTTAATTTCTGTGTATAAATTGAATAACAGGTGCTGTGGGGAGAAGGAAGATGGTTGGACAGTGAGATAAATCATGTTGAGCCTGTTTGTGGTGCTTCATGTTTTAGTGTTATATTTAGGAACAGTTTTAATTAGCTTTTGGCCTAATGTGACCGTGTTTTCAGCCATGCTGAAGTGCAGAGCTGTGTCTGCTCCCAGCAAAGCAATGCTTCGGTCTAATGCCAAATTCTGTGTTCTGCAGAGGTGGCAGAGCTGTTTCCAGGTGGACTTTGTAGTGCTGGGGTAATGCTTGGACTCGATGATGTTGGAGCTCTTTTCTAATTTAAGTGATCCTGTGATTCCCTGGTAATTTAGAAATCAGTAAAAAAAAAAATCATTTGTTCATTTTTCTCCTCCCACATCTCAGTAGGGAATGGGCAGAGTTACCTGTTGGGACAGGATTTCTCCAGGTGACCTTCCTAAGCTGTGCAGGAAAGCTGCTGGGTCAGGAGATGAACAGAAACTCAGAGATATGGTTCCAAAAACCAGGGGTTTGCAAGCTTTTTGTCCTCTACCCCACGTCCTCCCTTACAAACTCTAACAGATCCTGTGCACACATATCATGAAATCTGGGACTGAGAAGAGTTTTGGCTGAAAACACTCCCAAGGACCCTCTGCCAGAATCTCTCAGCACTTTTCTTTGCCCCCTGCACGGAGCTGCCTCTCTCACACACACTCAGGGCACAGGGAAGTGTTATTTTTCCGTGTAATACATGAGCATTTCTGCCCTCTGTGGAGAATTAAAGGTATTTTTACGTGACAGGAAGGGAATTCTCTGTCCCCAACGAGATTACACTGAATTAAATCATTTAATAGAGAAGTGTTTGGTAAAGCAATTGAGACATTGCCACCAGTGAGGTGTTCACCTTGCAAACCTCCCTCAGAGCTGGTGTGAGGGACAAGGGTGATGTCCCACAGCCTGTTTTGTAGTCAGGGCAACAGAAAC
>NW_020955703.1:6910-10303 GCF_003031625.1 Empidonax traillii
GGAATTCTCTGTCCCCAACGAGATTACACTGAATTAAATCATTTAATAGAGAAGTGTTTGGTAAAGCAATTGAGACATTGCCACCAGTGAGGTGTTCACCTTGCAAACCTCCCTCAGAGCTGGTGTGAGGGACAAGGGTGATGTCCCACAGCCTGTTTTGTAGTCAGGGCAACAGAAACAAAATTAAAAGGCACTAATTTATCGTGCTGTCCCCTGGGAAGTCTCCCAGCAAGTAAAACCAGCAGATACTAATGCAATTTATTTTTGTGGCAAATAAGAAGAGATTGAAATAAAACTTTAGAACTTCCTTGGAAATATTACTGGCATTACTTCTTTCTTTTCCAGCAACAGAAATGTTGCATGTAATGCTGTTGTTTGGAATGCAAAAAATCACACAGTGGGAGCCCAGATAGATGACATTCTACAGTGGCAGCTCAGAAAGAATTCATGACAATGAATTTCACCCTGTCTGGAGTGATCTGGGTGCTGATGAGGAAGGATCTCAGTCTTTACTCAGCAAGCAGAATGATATGAGTTTGGTTTATTAGAGAAAATAATCAGTTGTCAGTGAAGGTAATTTCGTTCTTGTTTCTCTTAATCATTTTACAAGGAATTTTCTCAGGCTGAGGTGGAGTGGAACTGCTAAAGGGTCACTGTGAATTGCTGTGCCAGAGCGGTGAATATTCATCTAACCAGATATCTCTGACCACTGGAAAGGTGTGGAGGCCCTGGCACAGGTTGCCCAAAGAAGCTGTGGCTGCCCCTGGATCCCTGGAAGTGTCCAAGGCCAGGTTGGACAGGACTCGGAGCAACCTGGGCTAGTGGAAGGTGTCCCTGCCCATGGCAGGGGGTGGAATGAGATGAGTTTAAAAGTCCCTTCCAACCTAAACCATTCTGGGATTCTATAAAATGTGTATCTACTTCTAGAAAGTCCAAGAAAACACACTCCCAAAACACATTCCCCCTGCCCAGAATGGGTCTGGGCTCAGCTTAACCAGCTCCAGAGTTCTCCAGGAGCATGTCCACGTGGCAGCTCTGTGGGGACCAGCTCTCTGGTCCTCTGTCCTCAAAGGAAGTTCTGCAGCTTGAAGAGAAGCCTCCAGGCTCTCTTGTGTTTCTGCTCAGCCCCAAACCATCACAACTTCAGAAATAATTTCTCCACTGAAGGGGTGGTCAGGCCTTGGAACTGCCCAGGGAGGTGGTGGTGGAGTCCCCATCCCTGGAGGTGTCCAAGGAAGGACTGGACGTGGCACTCAGTGCTCTGGGCTGGGGGACAAGGTGGGGATTGGACACAGTTTGGGCTTTGTCTTGGAGATCTTATCCAACCTTTATGGTTCTGTGATTCTCTTCTGACCTAGCCCTGACTGAGGAGAAAGGGAGCTGGTGGCACTTCAGGTTGGTGGCCTTGAGGTGCCAAGAGGCAAACGTAGCCACTAGACACGGGACTGCAGGAAGCAGAACATCATCTCCACAACTGATCTGATAATGGAGCATCACAAGGAAACAGCTCTGTGTGAAAATCAGTTTTTCCAGCACTGCCCAAACCTGTCCAAGTGACCCCTGCAGGCAGCAGGGGACTGTCCCTGCACACAACACCCACAGCAGGAGCCACTGTGGTTTTCCTCTAAAATGCCTCAGTGGTTTCTTGTCGTGCTCTGAATCTGCTTTGAGGGGCAATTTCCAGTGGGTTTGGTTTATTTTATTTTCCTTTCCGTCGGGATTGCCACCAGAGGGGGCCAACAGGCACCGATTGGGGCAGCTGGCACAAAACTCGTTTTAAGCAGACAGAAACCCCCAGTAAACTGCAGGATCACGCTGGGGGCTGCAGGAGGGATTCCTGGGCACGGCAGAGCCACTTTTTAATGTTTTTAACAGCCTTCTAGACTAGATCAGCAAATATAAATCCCTGCACAATCAGCACTTGCCACACAGGTGCCTTATTGGTGGTGCCAAGATTTGCCCTCGTGATTTAGGTTAAAGATTTGAAGTGAACAAACTCCAGAGCGCTGATGGACTGACCCAGATCGTGGATTTTGGACATTCACACAGAATTTGTTCATGGGGGTGGGTCGCGCATCTTCCAGCACAGCACAAGATTTGTTGGGGTCTGTGTGTCTTAAAATGACATTTTTCCAACCCTTTCTGTCCCATTCTCTTTCCCTGATTTTATCTGTCTCTCCATGCACTTTATTACCTACAGAGATGTGTATATATGCACATATATTCAAGAAGGGTGGAGGTTTAAACACACCTATGAAAGGGCTAAGAAGTAAAATGAAGGCTCCAGACCACCTTACAGAGACTATTCTTATTCCACAGGAAAATAAAGTCACTTCTGAGAGATCAAGAATGGCCCTAAGCCAAGGGTTTCTGCACATGAAAGCTGAGGAAACAAACTGACCTCAGCACTAGGTGTAATTAATTCCAATAGTTTAATTAATTCCACAGTTTGGATGCAAAAATGACACTTTCCAGGTCTGGCATTAACGTGCTGTGTCACCCTTCTTGAAAACAAGGTGTAAAGGAAAGTTCTTGGGGTGCTGGAAAATGGGAGGGAGGGGTGTTAACATGTATTAGAAGTGCTGGTAGACTCAGAGAAGCAGCTTTGAATCATAGTTCCCTTTTTTTTTTTTTTTTTTTTTTTTTTTTTTTTTTTTTTTTTTTTTTTTTTTTTTTTTTTTTTTTTTTTTTTTTTTTTTTTTTTTTTTTTTTTTAATCTGGTCTTTCATCTCGTGTTTCCCTTGTTCAGAGCACCCAGGTCGTGGGTGATGCCAGTGCTTTGTTTCTACACGGTTTGATTTTCCTTTTCCAGTCTGTCTTCCTTCATCCCAAAATAGGCAAGTGTAAATTCATAAAAAGGAACACTAGCAGCCAACTTGGAACCTGTGATGGGGGCAGCGGGCTGTGTGATCTGCTGCCACCAGAAGTCTCCCTTTAATGCTGTGGCACACAAGAAAGGTGTCACAACATCTGTGTTGTCCCCTACAACCCTTTAAAGCCCTTTGATCAGAGGAAAAGAAAAGCTACCTCTGCTCAGCATAGGGAGGGCACCACTCCCATAATCCAACTGGTAATGTCGAGAGAAAACCTGACCATCCCAAGAGGGTGATCACAGGAAAAGTTGGTCCCTTCTTCAGAAATTGCAAAGAAAATAATAAAGTCAACTGATCACAGAATCACAGAATCAACTGCATTGGAAAAGGCCTCTGAGACCATCGAGTCCAACCTGTGACCCAACCCCACCTTGTCACCCAGCCCATGGCACTGATGCCACATCCAGGCTCTGCTCAAACCCCTCCAGGGACGGGGACTCCACCCCCTCCCTGGGCAGCCCATTCCAAGGGCTGAGCACTCTCTCTGCAAAGAACTTCTTCCCAATGGCCAACCCAAACC
>NW_020955703.1:10758-12756 GCF_003031625.1 Empidonax traillii
CCGGCTCCCCCTCCTGTCAGGGGGTTGCAGAGAGTGAGAAGGTCCCCCCTGAGCCTCCTCCTGTCCAGGCTGAGCCCCCCCAGCTCCCTCAGCTGCTCCTCCCAGCACTTGTGCTCCAGACCCTTCCCCAGCCTCGTTGCCCTTCTCTGGACCTGCTGCAGCCCCTCCATGTCCTTCCTGAGCTGAGGGGCCAGAACTGGGCACAGCACTCGAGGTGTGGCCTCCCCAGTGCCCAGCACAGGGGCACAATCACCTCCCTGCTGCTGCTGCCATGCTGTTCCTGAGCCAGGCCAGGATCCATTGGCCCTCTTGGCCACCTGGGCACCCCTGGCTCATGTTCAGCTGCTGTCAGTCAGAGCCCCCAGGTCCCTTCCTGCCTGGCCCTGTTCCCCCCACTCTGTCCTCTGCCCATGGGGCTGCTGGGGGTTGCTGTGACCAAAGTGCAGGACCCAGCACTTGATCTGGTTGAACCTTGATGATGCTCTAATCCCTGCAGCAACAGGACTCAATAACCATATGGCTCCAAAACTCTCCAGTCCCTTTTCCTGGAGCTGCTGAAGTCAAAGCTGTGCTTCCCAAAGGAGTCTGTGCCCAGCCTTCCCCTGACGGTGCCACCATCAGCTGAAGTCTTTCTATCTCATGGACTCAACATTTGTTCCCTGGTCTGGAAATCCAAACCAGTCATGGATGGAGGATGATTACACTGCTCCTGAACTCGGGGTCTTGCGTCTCCCTGAGAGCAAGAGCATAGTTTGTGGCTTTTACTGCCAAATTCTCCTCAGAGCGTAAAATTGCTGCTTGATTTTATTTGTTTCTCACACACCTCAGCTTCCTATTTCCTCCTTCAGCCAAGCTCATTTTCAAAGCAGCTGCAACGGTGTCATTACTCTTTTAAGTCAAAACATTGACTCTTTCAGTGATATTGTTACTGGTGGAAGTGTGTTTAGCCCGATGGAGAGGTAATTTAATACTTACTTTCATAATAAGTACAAATGAAAGCCTCATTATATAGAAAAGCTGTGGCAAGTCTGTAATTACCCAGCGTGTTATTTTAAAGATCTCCCTTAATATCCCCCTATTTATCACTTAAAAATCCCCATGTCTCACTTTAACTGCCCTCAAACTGCTCCTCTTTTGGAAGAACACTGATTACAGGTAAATGACTCCTCTCTGGCAGAGCTTAAAGAAGTATCAGTCAAGTCTTCATGGTTTAGTTCCTGGGTAATGTGCACACAAATAGCACAGGGTAAATTTAGGAAGAGAAAATATTGAGCCAAAGGACCATATTTTGTTTTCCATGCCCAGCTTCCCCCAGCAGCCCTTTGCTGGTGCTTTCATTCTACGAGCAGGAGTGGAAGTACTTCAGCACTTGCATTTTTGCAACGAGATTTCAAAGCCAGTAGAACTTCTAACCTGGCATTTTACCCCGGTGAAGTTGATGGAAATGTCCCTGGTGAGGTTTTTATACCCACAGCCACTTGTATCTCTGCTCTGGCTGTCAGTGTCTCACTGATTCCCCACTCAACCCCAGATGCACTCGAGAGCTCTCCTCTATTTTAAGAAGGAAATAATGCCTGTGGGCTGAGGGAGCAGTTATTTTTGTGAGACCTTGTCTCACATCCTCAGCCCTCCTTGCTGTAGCTCTAGCTGTGCATTAAAAATCACACCCAAGAACAGGACAGAGAGCAGGAATGAGCTGCTTCGCCCCCCTCCACTGCTCGGGGTGGATCAGGAGAGCTCTGCATCTGCCAGGACACCCCTACAGCACTGCCTGGGTCACACAGAGGTGTCCTGTGGCACATCCACCACGGGAATTAATCCCTATTTTGAGTGAACACATGTAGGCATGACCAGACCAGACCAAACCCTCTCAAACTGTGGTTGTTCTCCAAAGAAACAGCAGGAGACACAATAAAACCGGGGAGCAAACACTGAGGCACGATGGAACTTCATCTCTCCTAGGGAGGCAGCACAAAGGGTGGTTGGCAAGGAGAGAAG
>NW_020955703.1:14331-29722 GCF_003031625.1 Empidonax traillii
TCCACCCTGAGCCTGCCCTGACACAGCTCCAGCCATTCCCTGGGGGCTGTCCCTGCTCCCCCCAGAGCAGAGCTCAGTCCTGCCCCTCCTCTGCCCCTGCCCAGGCAGTTGGAACTGCAATGAGCTCTCCCCTCAGTCTCCTCTTCTGCAGCTGAACACACCAAGTGCCCTCAGTGTCCTCACACGGCTTTAAATCAAGGCCCTTCCCCATCTTCATTGCCTGTTTATCTGGAAACATTCCTACTTCATTCCAGTGTTGATGGACCAGCCATCCCCAACCCTGCCTGTTTCATGTGAGATGACTCCTGCCTTTCTGGCTAGTCCAGCTCAAATGAAACTTTTGTGTTTCTGAGAATTTTCACAGTTGGATGGGTGTCCATTTTTGAATTGTATCTGTACAAGCCAGTTAACTTGTGCAACAGGATCCAAATTTCTGGGAGTGTTATTTAGAATCACAGGATCAGTAAGGTTGGAAAAGACCTCTAAGTTCATTGAATCCAACCATTAACCCAACACTGCCAAGCCCACCACTAATCCATGTGTCTTCATCTACTCCTGGTTTGGGAATACAGGGACATCAGAGAGGGTAAAGAGGACTTTACCACTGGTCCATCCAGCTTAACATATTGCCTTGAGCAGAGAGCAACAAGAAATGCCTTGGGAAGAACACCAGAACAGAAAAACACAGGTATTTGTTGAGTGTAATTCTCCAGTTTTCTCTTATTTGGGCTTGTGGGACTCCCAGTACTTCCCTATTTTAGTCCAATTCTTCTTTACCCCCCTGACATTACAGAGTCCTGACATCTTACTATCATTACCACTATCTTTATTAAAATCACTGGAGCACAGCACTACAAAGGCTCCTCGAGATTTGCAAAGCAGTGGTTTTTCAGAGCATTCCTTATCACCATGGAAACAGGTACAATCTCTTTAACCAGAGGCAAAGGGGAGCAGCCTCCTCTCCTGGGGATGACACAATGGTCAGGTCTCCTCCAGGAAATCTCTTGCTCAAGGCTGACCTGTGGGATGAGGTGGATCATCAACTTCTGGGTCCTCCTTGGTGGATGCAAAAGTTTTGGACAGCTGCAAGCAGCAGAGGTTCTCACTCACCCTGATTTGGAAATAATTTTGGAAATTAATCTTGGTGATAAAGATTCCCAGTCTTGCCTCTGAGAGTTCATTTGACCCCTTCAAGCAGCCAGTCCTGCAGAGCAGCAAACACAGCCCTTGGGGAGCAGGAAGATGATTTTAAGAAAGTAACGGTGGTGTAGGTTGGAGGAGGCCACACCATGTTGGGTGTCACAAGGAGGGCAAAGCTCTCGGGGAGCTTTTAGGCTTTTGCAGCCACACAAGGATGTGCAGGTCAGCTCTGCTAACTGCAAAACACTTGTGCTACTTCCAGGGAGACAAACAGGTGGTGGTGATGGCTCCAAAAGAAAAAGAGATCAGAGAGGGCCAGTGAGGGGAATGTGGGATGAATTAATCCCTTGTGTAAAAATGTACAATCCAAATTAAACTGGATTGTTGCTTTCTGATCTTTATCTGGTCAGCCCATGAACACAAACTCACAAGGGGAGTTGAGAATGCTGAAATATGCTGGGAAGGTCATGGAATCAAAAATTCACAGAATGGCCTGGCTTGGAAGGAACCTCCAAGATCATCCACTTCCACCCCCTGCCATGGACAGGGACACCTTCCACCTGCCCAGGTTGCTCCAAGCCCCGTCCAACCTGGCCTTGGACACTTCCAGGGATGGGGCAGCCACAGCTTCTCTGGGCAACCTGTGCCAGGTCCCCCCCCACCCTCACAGGGGAGAATTATTTCCAAAAATTTAGTCTAAACTTAATTTCACTTTGAAGGCATTTTTCCCCTTGTCCTGTCACCACATGCTCTTGTAAGGAGCACAGAGCATCCCCTCACTCATGCTCTGAACACTTTACAGTGTTCCAAGACAGGCAAGGCAAACACCTCAGATGGCCCCAGGTAACAGCAGGTTCTTTGAATGATTCCCCTTTCGTGATGGGTGAAAGAGCTTGAAATGTAGCCATGAGATGCTGCTCAGCTCAGGCGGCTGGGCTGTTCAGGCAGACAGCAATTTTTAAACAATAACAGTACAGAATGAGTGGGTTCTTCTGGAGCTTTGTCTGAGGCAGTGAATAAATCCCCATTAAATCAGTGGGTTTTGGGGTGCTCTGGCTGTACATCCTGGCTTGTAGGTTATGAAGTGTTGTCACGCACCTTCAGTGCAATGCTCTGTCACCCCCTAATTCCTAAAAACATCGCTCAGCAAACACTTTCACACCATCACCTGCCTGGTTATGCAGAAACAGTTCACTGTTTCGTGCCTCCTGATCAATGTTACCTCGATTTTCACCAGTTCTGGTTCAAGAGGTTAAATAGAAGGTGCCTTGCCCTGAATTTGCATTGGCACGGGGCTGCAGCAAAGAGCTTTGCATAAAAGGACAAGGAGGGAGAAAACAAGCAAACCACAAAGCCAGCAGTTCTAATTATTTCTTGGTAGACATTGCAAGTGACTCTCTGCAGTAAAAGAGTACAAAATATCCCAAACCTTTAAAAATATTTATTTATCCACTCCTCTGCTGAAAGGAAATAAACTTGTTGTCAACTGAAAACCCCATCTATGTGGTCAGTGGAAATTCACCCTTGACTGAAGTTGTGATAACTGAAACCTCTACAAAAGATACTAATGCCCAGTTTTTCAGAGCTACATAGTTACTCAGCTGCCCCTGAAATCCAGGAGGGTAAAGTATGTAGGTGCTTTTAGAAATGTCTGATTTTATCCTCGGTGGAAACTGGGTCCGTTTTTCATCAAAACCATTATTTATATTTATAACCATGCAGTTTGTTGCCAGAACCTCAGCCCTTTGCTTTTCAAGGTCTAAAAGACCTCAGAGAAGATGCTCAATAATGTTCATTTCATCACCCCAAGTGATTCTTAACACCCTCCTGATTGTCTCAGCAAACGTGCTGTTGGGCTTCTTATGGAATCACAGAATCCCAAAGTGGTTTGGGTTGGAAGGGACCTTAAAGACCACCTAATTCCACCCCCTTCCATGGGCAGGGACACCTTCCACCAGACCAGGCTGCTCAGAGCTCCATCCAACCTGGGACAAGATGACCTTTAAGGTCCTTTATCTTCAACCAGAGACCCAACTCAACATCTGGCCCCCAAACTCCAGATGAGCTGGTTGCACACACGTGAACACGTGAGCTCACGTGGATACCTGCAAATTATTAGGTATGGAAAATCAAAATCGAGAAACTGAGCTTTCTGCAAAACACCATTAGCATTGAAAGGATGAATCACCTCGTTGCTGGAGGTTTTGAGCTTCCTCTGATGAATCACCCTCGTGTTGTGTTTGTTCTCCACCTCCGAGCCCCAGCCAAGGGGCCAGGGCTGAAAAAGTTGCTTGGTTTGGGGTTTTAATTCTATTTATTTAAATTCTATTTATTAGGATCTGTGTCCATCCATGCAGTTCCCAATCCAAGCCTGATCACTGAGTGATTAAATGACGCTCCAATATCTCATTCCCAACACTGTTGGGATGATACCTTTGCCTGTGACCATAAAACAATCCTTTGAGGGAGATGCTGCTTGTCTCTTATCTCTCACCCAGCATACTGGAAGCTTTCCAAGAATAGCAATGTTCTTTTCTCATTTTGTTTCTCAAATAAGATTACTGAATAAAAATAGACATCAGACAGGAGGAAAATAAGAGAAAAAAGGAAAGGTTAAAGCTGCCACTGCACAGTGTTATCTCCTTGGGAAGCTGCACAGAGTTTATTCATGCTGTTCAGCTGCCTTACTCGTTCAAAAGAATTGTATCACTCAGTCTTGTTAGGCAGTGAAAAATCAGGTATATTAAATTAGTTGAAATTGGGGGAAAACCACCTTTTAATGTAGGTGATAAGCACCATCCATCTCTTTTGTGCAGGTAGAAAGCTGAGGCACTGAGGTAGATAATAAAATGCAAGAATAAAACAGTACAAGTGGAACAGTTCTAGAAGTGCAATGCCTTTCACAAATTTCTTTGCTCAGTAGGAATTATTGTCTGCCCAAGCACTCCCAGTTCTTCCCATGTAGCATCCCCTAAACAAGGCAGCTGCCTGATGTCCTGGAAAACCTTTGGAACCTTTCAGCTCGTAAGAGTCAATCCAAGTGGAAAACTCTTTTCTGGCTATTAAACCCCTCTGTATCCTGATTACTGCCTGGGGAATAAGATGAAGAAGATAATGTGTGAATCTCAAAGCTGGAAGAAATAGGATAATTAATTGGATAACTTCAATTAAAAAAGATGCAGAGATATTTAGGATGGGATTTTCAGGCACTTCCAGAGTTTTCAAATAACTGAAATACCAGTTATTCTTTCGCAGGACACCAGAAGGACATTCATTTCCCACATGGTTCTCATAATTTCCTGAAAACCAGGCTATCTCTGTGTGATTCCAGCTGCATAATGAAAAATTGAACCACTCAGATTCTGTTGCCTACTCTTCAGTCTAATAATAAAAAATTATAATATTTAAAAAAAAAAAAAAAGGGAGATTGTATCAATTTCAAGTCCGATAAAAAAGAGAAAAAGGACATTTCCAGTTGCTGATGTGAGTGTGGGTCTTAAAGTCTCTGGACACACCTGAAAATCTTGACCTGAGAAAATTCATGAGGGTGGATGCAGGAAGAAGTTCTGTTAAATGGATTTGGGCAGCAGACTGAAAATAATCAGACCTTCAGAGGGGCCACACCATCCCTGGTTAGAACTTCACCAGGAGAGCAGAATTACACCAGCACTGAGTTTAGCTGACAGTATAAGGCAGCCAGGTTAGAAATAAAGATCCCACAAACAGCTCCTGAACCTTATAAACAGGAAAATATGTGTGGTCTGCTCAGCATGGCTTTCACACACGAACCCCCAGTGGGTAAAAATATGGGAACCAGTGAAAAGTCAAAGCCACGACTAGTTTGAAAGGCTGTTGTACATCACAGGAAGAGCAGGAATGCAGGGTGAAGGTATATTTATAATGCTGGCAGGCTGAAAGGCTTTGTTAGTTCACCTTTCTCAAAATAAGAAAACTCCATCACTTTTCTTCTCAGGGAGGAAACTGTGAAGTTGTTTATTTTTTCCATCCCGACAGGACAAAGAAGGGAAGAGCTTTCCAAGCTTCCACTGTGGTGGATGTGACAGAGTGAGCTGCCTTCTGTGCCTCACAGTCTGGGAGGGGTTTATCCTCACAGCACCTCAGAAGGTGGGTCAGTGTTGGTGTTCCTTCTCTATCTCCTTCTTAAAGACAAGTGATGGAGCATCAGAAGGTGAAAGTGGCCCTGTACAGGTTTGGTGGTTAAATCCAGCTGTGCCCCCCAGTCTGGGAGTCTCTTCAGCCCACAAAAGGCTCCCTGAAGGTCTCTCCAGGTCTCCCCAGAGTTGATGTGGCATGGCCAAGGACCACGAGCACACACAGAAAAGCTGCAGCAAAGGGCGTTTTGGCTGAACTGATCCGTCAAAATCCACACCAAAAAAATCACGGTTAAAATAAGGAAATGCCCCCTGTTTCCTCAGAGTGACAGGAGCTTTCTCTCCAGAGGTGGAATTGCTAAAAGTCCTAAGGATGACCCAGGAATGATATTTCAAAGTGCCTTAAATGCTGGAAGACGCCTGGAGCTTTTTATTCATGGCAATCAGCACAAGATCAGCTTGAAGGCAGTTTTTGGTTACAGCCTGGGACACCTTCAAGAAGGGGCTGCTTTCAGGTCTCCCATCAGCATATTGAAGATAAAAAGCACCATGAAAAAAGATGCAAGTTCCCTCCTTGGAGCACTGCAGCACTTGGATGCAACCAACACCCCTCAACAGAGCTCCCAGCCCTCATCAATTAACAGCCGTGCTAACAGGGATGTGTGGTTGTTTTGAAGTTGCTTGGCTTCCCACCAGATCTACTCATTGGCAAGGTGCAAGATTCCTGTGAATATGTTGGATTAAATACTTCTGGGCACCCCAGGCCAGATGTGGAGGCAGCATCTGTGCAAGCCAGACCCTGCCTTCTTAGTAAGTGATTCATCCTGGTTTAAAATCGCTGGGTGAGGTGGGGTGGATCAGTCTGGCAGTGTTTAAACCCCCAGCCCATATCAGGGATGATCAGAGAAGCAGCCCAGGCAAGTTGTTTTGTCTAAATACCTCCCAGATAGCCAAAGGCAAGGGAAATGACTGAGGGCACTTGTGAGCATGAGTTAATTTGGGAGCAGGAACCTCATTAGCAGGCAGGGGGTTAATCACTGTGGTTCTTGTGGCAAAATCACCCCCACCTTTTTGCCACCACCCTGCTGAGGGTGGCAGTCACCAAATGGGCATAATGCACCCTGCCTGGGGATGAAATCACAGGCAGCCCAGGGACTGAGCAGGGACAACCCAGGGACTGAGAGTCACCTGAGTCTGGTTCCTCCAGGGAGGGTTGGTGACAACGGGACAAGGGAATGGAGGCATCACTGTGCCATGGCTGTGCCAGGGCATCATCACTGGCTCATCTGCATAGGCCACAGAAAATACATAAATCACAGGAGAATGAAAAAGCAAAGCCATAATACTGAGCCCTGAGCGACAGTCCTTCTTTGTCCTTACACAGGGAATTGTGAGGCAAAACACTGCATCTGCCAGCGCTTTCACTGGGGGAGTCACCCTAAAAATATCCAGAGCCTTTTCAAAGCTGGACTTCTTATCCACAAGAAGGACACATCCGCCACGGATCCCGGGTGGTTTGCCCTCGGTGGAATTAAATCTGGCATTTCTTTCTTTGATTCCAATCACAGAATACAAAAGCTCTGTGCGTTCCCCTTGACATTCACATCATTTCTACTTCAGCTTCTCTTGAATTAATTCAGCCCGGGAATCTTCACAATGTCACTCTCAATTTATTCGGGCTGAGGCTGAAAAACTTAATCTTGTCCATTCTTGAATTCTGCCCCCTCCTCTTATGTCTTTCTTTGATGCCTTTATGCAAATGTGTGAGTACTTCCAGGGGCACACCACACACAGCAGGTTTTGCTGATGGAAAAGCAAGTTTTTCACTCTTTCCAGAGGAGTTGGGCACTGAGACAACTGAAGGACAAACCACTGTACCAAATAGCAAGTGTTTTTTTGACAATACAACTTCTCTGTACATTTCCCCCTCTTTTCTGTACATTTTCCACACTGGAGGACTGTCAGCCTACACAGAATCAGAATCATGGAATGGTTTGGGTTGGAAGGGACCCTTAAAGATCATCTCATTCCCCCCCTGCCATGGGCAGGGACACCTTCCACTAGCCCAAGTTGCTCCAAGCCCCGTCCAACCTGGCCTTGGACACTTCCAGGGATCCAGGGGCAGCCACAGCTTCTCTGGGCAACCTGTGCCAGGGCCTGCCCACCCTCACAGGGAAGAATTTCTTCTGAATATCTGATCTAAACCCACCCTCCTTCAGCTTATGAACCATTTCCCTTTGTTCTATCACTACATGTCTATGGGAAAAGTTCCTCTTAATCGTCTTCTAAATCTGTTTTAGGCACTGGAAGGTGCTATAAAGTCTTCTCCTCTCCTCACCTGTGTGTTCCCACAGCCCTTGCCAATTCCCACGGATCCCAAGCAGCCATAGCTTGGTGAATCAGCAGCAAACCCCACACAGAGCAGCTCAAGGTGCCGCTGAACTCGGTCACCAACCCTGACCTGTGGTTTCATGCAAACCCCATCTCCTCCTTTTACACCTCAGGGGTTCGTGCCCCCTGAATTCCTCTCTCGGTTTCAGGTGTGAATGAACTCAAAATCTTCAGGTAAAAAACTCAGCTGAGAACAAACCTACCTAGCTCGGACTGGTTTCGGTACAAACCTGAGCAAAACCACAGACCTGCTCACGGTTTCCAGACCAAACCATGCTTTTCACCTTGTTCTTTGGGGTTTCATTATGAAAGTTGCATGGAGCCTGAAAAAGAAAATAGACACAAAGCTGCAGTGCTTTGAGTTGCTGCCTGTCCACTTCTGTCTGCTGGGAATATATTGGTTGGCAAGGCCAATCTTTGCTGCAAAGAGACAGTTTTGTGCCCCCCACGAGGACCCCCAGCTGGTTTTAAGTGAAAATAAATAGATTTGTTGGCTCTCCTTGGCTCCCGAGCTTTGGACTTGCTTTTGGCCAGTCCAGTTTGAATAAATTTCCTTCCAGTTTGAATAAATAAATAAACAAACCAGATTACTCATATGTCTCTCAGTAAAGGTATTTTTTAAACCTCAAATCAATTTTCACTCCTGTCCCTACAACTTTTTAGCAGAGAAAACCTGGAACTAATTTTTCCTGCTCAACACAGACTATGAATTCTCAAAACATGCAGGGTGGGAAACTGCAGCTTCACCCACTGTCTTTATGTGTTTTCAGTCTTGACTGCATTCCTGGGAGGCAGAAAAAATCAGGGATTATCCTTATCGTGGTGGGAAATCAGTGCAGGCGTGGCATAGTCAATCAAACACCTTCTGTATCTCAGGGTTTAAAGACACTTGGAATATGCTATGACTTTAGCATTGTTCACTCTTATTGATTAACAACGTTTTTTTTCCAGTGGAGATTAAAATTTGGATCATTTCTAAGTCAGGCCAGGGAAGTCCTCAAGCACTTGGTAGCTGGGGCTGCTCACACAGATGTGAGTGTGGGGCACATGACAGGTGATTTCAGCCTTGAATTTGTGACAATCAAACTGTAGATAAATGAAAAACATACTGTAGAGAATTTTCTTGAAATATAACTCATTTTTAGTGATATCCAAGCAAATGTGTGTGGTTTTGCTGGATACATTTCCAAAGGCTGTGTCTCGCCTACTGAGCCAGTTCTGTCATCCAGGATACGTCAGGACTATTTCTTTTGCTGAATTCCTTGGAAATTACCTTCTTGAGCCCAACTGAAGCAGGAAACCCCACTAGACTGGAAGATTTCATTCTAGGAGACAGCCAGCTTCCATCTCGGAGACACCCAGTCGTGATGGACCTGCCACTTCTTTCAAGGGGTTGTGATAATGTTTAATCAAATCTAGTCTCATGGATTTCCTTCACTCTTCTGCTGGATTGACAGAGAGTCAGAGAAAGAGAAAAGAGGAAAGCCTTGTGGTTTGGTTTTTTTTTCTCCCCTCACCTCTTGTGTCATTAACTCTCATTTCTGCTGGTCAAAACTTTCTTTTTCTTAACCTGATTTCACGCAGACCAAGGTTCAAATTTCCTTCTTTCTCCAGTTTAAATCAATCAATCGATCAATCAAATTGCTCGCATTTCTGTCTGTGAAGGTAATTTCTAGACTCCAGATTATTTATTCACTCCTTCCCCTGCAACTTTTTTAGCAGGGAAAACTCGATTTTACTTGCTCAGCAGAGAGAAGGACTTCTCAAAACAATGCAGGGTGGGAAAGTGCAACTTCAACCAGTGTTTTGAGTGAATGAAATAAAAACACAGCAAACAACTGAAAGTTAGAGGCACCCACTCAAATGCAAAAAAATAACCCCTTTCTCTGGGGCCACTGTTAAATGTAACGAGGTAGTTTCAGGATGTGTCTCGAAAGGTCGGGTTTGTTGGGTTGCGTTGGTTTGAACTATTTTCAGGAGGAGGTAAAACCCGGACTGAAAGGAAACCTGGCTTCCCATCTGGTCTCTGCCACAGCCCTCCTGTCTGGCCAGGGCTGTGTCACCTTCATACCCCACCCCAGTGGCTCTGGGAGGAAGGTGACAGCTCAGCCAGGAGGATTGGGATGACTTTCCTGGAGTTCCTTAGGCCAGAAGCCCGAGGGAAGAGGGTGGGAGGGGAGCAACAACCACCCTGCAAGGAAAGCCACCCAGGCACGCCCTGCACTTCTCTGCTGCTCTGGGAACGCCTTGGGAAGAGATGTTTGAAGCCAGCGCCGAGCAGAAGGACCTGATAAGGTCTTTGAGTATTAAAATATACCTAAATCCAGCCTTTTCCACCCCAGAGCTCAAATCCTTTTATGAGAAAGATCTTGATTTCTACCATTTTACAGACAGAAAAACTGAGGCAGAGGATGGAGAGAGGGTGGAGAAGTGACTAATGACCAAAACCTTTGCCAGATGTGTTAGACAAGTGAGATCCACGGAGAAGCCACCCTGAACTCCAGCAGTTCCTGCACAAACAGGACTATGGGCCAGGCGAGGAAAGCTCCAGGAGCACTTGTGACAGGGGGATGTCCTTGTTGTCCCTGACCTGGGCCAGGTGAGGAATGAGGGAAGGGGGGTGGTGAAGACCATGAGGAGGTGGTGGAGTAGGTTGTGAGAGAAGATGAAGCGGCTTTGACACCAGCAAAGGAAACTTCACGTTTGGAATTTCAAAAAGTCGACTCGACATTTCTGCTGTGGCAGATAAATATCTCTCTCTCTCTCTCTCTGTCTCCCTTTTGTGACTGGGAATTGTAGTTTTGCTGTTTATAAATAGAAAAAAAACACACATGTTAGCTCATGTTATTTCCTCTGGGGCTTTTTGGGGGTAGATGGGTGTGGGTGGTAAACAGCTCACAAAGGAGTTGTTGTTATTATTAGTCAATATGAAGCAGGGGAGGGCAGGGGCTGAGCTCTGGTGTGCCAAATTCAGGCTCACCACAAGCCAAATATAGGTCTGCCATTCACCTACAGGGAGGGAGGGACAGCCCAGCAGAACCATTGCTCTGTGGCTCCCATTATTGCTGATTTGTGATTTTATCTATATTCCTACAAGCATTTTTCTTGCCAAGAGACAACTTAGGCAGAGACACAGAGATCTGATAGTCTAAAAACTAGCAGTGAGACATAAAGGCATCAATAAGCAGCTCAAGAGGGTTGGCAGAGCACTTAAGGAAGTGTTTAAGCTTGGCAAAGCCTCTCCTGTGTCGTGGTAAGAGCCAGCAGTGGAAACATGTGGTCTGGGTTCTGTACAAACCCCTTACAAGGCAGTCTGGTGAATTTGCAGGCTGAGCAGGGGATGCAAAGGCTGAGAGGGAGCAAAAACCTGACAGTTGTCTGGTCTTTAAGGCTCTGTTTGCCACCCTGAAGTGCATGGAGTGCCCCTTCTTGCCTGGAGCATCCCCAGGGTTGGGCTGCAAAGCCCTTGGGTGCTGGTGCATGAACGGATCTGACTGTGAGGAGAGGGAAAGGGAACTGGAGCCGGGATTTGGAGCTACCCCAGGTATTCCTGCACGTCCAGGTGGGCTCCAGGCATGGGGGAGAGTCACAGCAAGTGAGAGCTGGATCACCAAACCCAAGGTAACCTTAATCCTATGGGAGCCGTGGCATATTTGGGGTGTACTGGGGATACATCTGGCCAGTGAGGGCTTCAGGGTGACCTTCAGGCCAACCTCAACCACGGGGGCAGTGCTGGCCTGAAGGACATGACCTGTGACAGCCCAACTGCAGGTCTGGGTCAGAGCCCAGTCCAGGGATCTGCTTTTGCATTTCCAAGTCCGAAATGGTCTGAAACCAGTTGGAATATCTCAGGTTGGCCAGAGAAGCTGTGGCTGCCCCAGCCCTGGGAGTATTCAAGGCCACGTTGGAGGGGGCTTGGAGCGACCTGGGCTAGTGGTAGGTGTTCTTGCCCATGTCAGGGGGTGGAACGAGATGATCTTTAAGGTCCCTTCCCCCCCAAACCATTCTATGATTCTATGAAATAGAGCAGTGGATTCCCCTCGTCTCAAAAATGCCGTTACATTAAAAGCAAAACCGGATTTTGGAAAGATGGCCCTTCTGATAAAACTTTCCAGAAGATTAAAAAAATAACTTTACATCTTAATAAGAAAGACACAAGTTCAGCACTTCAGGAATCGAATCATTTCGTATTTCTATAAAAATGACGTTTTGTTTTGGAACACTCCACTTGTTATTATTTTATTTATTTGATGTCTTTATTCAGCTCGAAACTGTGGGAAAAATTAAACCCTTTGATCTCCGTGTGCTACGTTGCAGTGACAGAGAAAGGGACTTTTTCTTTGTGATCCATTTCTAGGATACTTTTTTTTTTTTTTTTTGAAGTTACTCTGAAGTTGCAGCATTATGACCCAGATACAGAAGCTAATTCCTGATGAAATATTTGCATGACTGGTGGTTTTCCAGCGATAGAAAAATCTG
The DNA here is from genome assembly GCF_003031625.1 of Empidonax traillii. Classification (NCBI taxonomy): domain Eukaryota; kingdom Metazoa; phylum Chordata; class Aves; order Passeriformes; family Tyrannidae; genus Empidonax; species Empidonax traillii. The sequence goes on from NW_020955703.1 coordinate 26,454, forward strand.
TCAGCACTTCTAGTCAGTAATTCAGGAAGAATTCCCTCACTGCCAGTCTTAGGGATTTCATAACACTGATGAAACTTTGAAAAAGGATCAGTTTGCTTTGTTTCCTGGAGAAGCCAAGAAATCCTCAGGACTGGATGACGATGCAGAAGAGGGGGCAGGGATTAGCAGGTGGGAAAAGCAGGTGGAATGTAGAAAGAGCTGGACAAGTGAGGAGTTGTAGCAATAGGGGAGGGATTGGGTGGCTGAAAGATTAAGGGAATGGGGAGGATGTTTATCAAGAGCACAAGTCTGCTATGACATGGCTTTGAGCCAGGGCTGCTACTTCTGCCATGGTTACACCTCACTTGGGAGCACTGTCAGGTCCCAGAACCACAGGATAGTCTGAGTTAGAAGGGATCCACAAGGATCATCCAGTACAACCCTCAGTCCTGCACAGGCCCATCCCCAGCAGTCACCCCCTGTGCCGCAGAGGATCATCCAAACCCTCCTGCAGCTCTGGCAGCCTTGGGGCTGTGCCCACTGCCCTGGGGAGCCTGTTCAGTGCCAACCACCCTCTGGGGGGAAGAACCTTTCCCTGAGATCCAACCTGAGCCTGCCCTGACACAGCTCCAGCCATTCCCTGGGGGCTGTCCCTGGAGCTCAGGGCCCCTGAAGGGATGACTCAGGATGTGCAACACAGCCCAAATGAACTGCTGACACTGGCACTGGACGGGACAACCATGTGAGTCTCTGTGCAGTGAGAGGATGTGGTTGGGCTTGTGGAGAAGACCCAGCCCAGCACTGCTGCTCACCCTCCTGCTTTGGAGCAGCAGCAGGGAGGGATGACCCAGGGCACAGCTTGGACAGGTTCCATGGGATCTGGGCATGAGGAGCAGTGCCCATCCTCGCAGGATGCTGGCCCAGGGGATGGAGACAGGCAGAGATAGGCAGCTCCTCTGGTGAGTACCCCAGCAAAGAAGCAATCAGATACTGTATTTCTTTGAGAAATTACTTTGGGGACCATTTTTGTGACTAAAACCAGGAGCTGGGACAGTAGTTCTCCACACCAGGGGGAATTTTCTACTGGCAGCCTTTGAGACTGTTTTGTCTCTATATTGTGATGTCAAAATCTAAATATTTAGCCTGACCTACAGCTGACTGTGCAGCAGAAAGGAAAGGAAACCAACCAAGTGGAAAAGCCAAATGACAGAGCACATGATGGAGCCACAAATCAAAGCCCATCCCAATCAGAAGGAGAGTGCAGAGTATGCTAAGTTTAACCCTGGTGGATAGTTCACTGGGTTCAGCCACCGAATGGCAATAAATCTGTTGGATTAATTTAGGTGGAGGAGGAGGAGGAGGCACCACAGATGCTCAGGTTACCACAGGATACAGTCCTAGACACAACCCACAGCCTGTGCTTTCAACACTCCCACAGAGGAATGGGCTGTGATAGCCATCTCTGAGCACAGAAATGCCTTCCATGAAAGACTGGGGCTCTAAAACCGGGAGAAAATGGTTCCATGAATCACCAATTCATTGGAAAAGGCACTTTCAGGTTGACCAAACCTGTTCATGAGTTCGAGCTGGATTTTGCTGAATGGTTGAGGTGAAACCACAAGTGCTGAAAAGCTTTGGAAGTGCTGAAACACCAGAATTAGGCAAAATTAAACAGCAGTTGACATACAAGACTAATTGGGTTTATTCTTCTGAAAGGTTTTGTTCTTGCCAAAACCCGTGACACGTGAAGGAGGCATTGTTCCTCATCCATTAACTGGCTGATTAAGTTACCAAAGTGCACCATAATAACTGCAGATATGATCTCCCTCTCTGAGTAATTCAGATCACAGTTTCGAGCAATCTTCCCCCATCCTCAAGAAATCATTACTATTAAGCAGCATGCACGAACCAGACTACCATAAACTGAATGAAAGTGGAGGAAAATACCTGATAATGATAATTCCCTGAAAACTGCAAGAAAAAAAAAATTCCCTTTCTTGGATTCACTTTTACAGAATGAGTACAAATTAGAGAAGTCTGTGAATTCAAACATTCATGGCCTGGGTTCAACAGATCAACAACCCCTTCAATATTAGTTGGGTGAAGTCATGGGTATTACTTTAAATACATAAATACATAAATACAGTGATATCATTCTGGAGCCAGGGGATGCAGATTATCAAGAGACACTTCAGGAAACATCAGACAGAATCATAGAATGCTTTGGTTGGAAGGGACCTTAAAGATCTGCTCGTCCCAACCCCCTGCCATGGGAAGGGACACCTTCCACTAGACCAGGTTGCTCAGAGCCCCATCCAACCTGACCTTGGACACTTTCAGGGTCATCACCTGCTGTCTTTGGACCCTGCAGTGAACCAGAGCACTGTACAGTGTCACTCCAAATACAACCCAGCCCAATGCACCATCAGCAAGCACCGTGAGAATGGGAGAGAGAATGAGCAACAGGCAAAGTACAGTGGGGCACTCACCTGAGTTAGCTAATTAATGTTAGCGTCTAGTTAAACACTCATGAAATTTATAAACCAAATGTTCTTTTCGTTTATTTTGAGTGTTTTGAAGGGTTTGTTTTCCTGGGGTGCCCCTTAGATTTGTTAGATAAAGAGCTGGATTTGTCTCTGCCCTGCTGCCTCCACAGGAACTGGGGCTGTTCAGCTGGAGAAGAGAAGGTTGTGTGGAGACCTCACAGCACCTTCCAGTATCTGAAGGGGCCTGAAGAGACCTGGAGAGGGACCTTCACCAGGAACTGGAGTGACAGAGAAGGGGGAATTTAAGTCAGGGAAATTTAAGTCAGATATATGGAAATAATTCTCCCCTGTGAGGGTGGGGAGGCTCTGGCACAGGTTGCCCACAGAAGCTGTGGTAACTGGCACTGGTGTTATTTATAATTTACTAAGTTGAAGGCTACACACTTTGTCCTTGTAAGAGCCACAAGATTATTTTTCTTGTCTTCAGCCTTCCAAGAGATGTTTCACATTTTCTAGTGTAAAGAGACACCAGAGTGTTTCAAAGCTTCTTACCCACCTATCAAGAGAAAGAACAGAATTACACACAAGTGCCTTTCCTGGGAAGAGCCCCAGTCCCTTTCTGTACTCTGGGGTGCAGAAACATCAGCTCACAGCACCTGATCCTCAGGATGAGGATGTTTGGGAGGCCTCTTCGAGAAAGTGAAAACCCATTATGTGATGCTGTGGTTGGGACAAGAGAGATGGTTTGGTTCATTAATCATTCAGCGCCATTGGTTCCCCTTTCCTTTCCCCTTTCCTTTCCCC
>NW_020955703.1:30452-37135 GCF_003031625.1 Empidonax traillii
TTCCTTTCCTTTCCTTTCCTTTCCTTTCCTTTCCTTTCCTTTCCTTTCCTTTCCTTTCCTTTCCTTTCCTTTCCTTTCCTTTCCTTTCCTTTCCTTTCCTTTCCTTTCCTTTCCTTTCCTTTCCTTTCCTTTCCTTTCCTTTCCTTTCCTTTCCTTTCCTTTCCTTTCCTTTCCTTTCCTTTCCTTTCCTTTCCTTTCCTTTCCTTTCTTTCTTCTTTCTTTCCTCCACATATGGAAGGATTTCTTTAAGGAAGAAGCCTTTCCTTATATCTTTGCTTTACTAATTTCAAAACAGCAGAACCAGGTACAGGTGTTTTCCATGTGGACAAGGGGAACAGCACAAAGAAAAAAAAATTGTTCCTAATCTTTCCTCTTCTTCCACTAAATGTTTTTTTCTCACAGAGAAATCTGGGAATCACTTCCAACTGGAAACCTCTCAAACACACCAAGAGAGCAGCCCCACAATGGAATTCTGTGCTCCTGAGGATTTCCAGTTTCCCTGTGTCAAAACCCAAGCACAGGGTGTGAAACACCCGGTGAAATTCATGCAGTAAATCACTGCCAGAGCCAAAACCATCATCACCTTCCTCCCCATTGCTTCATGTCCTCAGCTCTCTGCTCCTCGGGGCAGATGATGGGGATGAGCTCAGCAGGCACGCAGGGGCTGCCTGGCTCTGCTCTAATAGTTCCCACTGAATGTCCTCTTGAATGAAAGAAAAAAAACCAAAAAACCAACAAAAAAATGCCTTAAAAGATTTTTATTTATTTTTTCAAAAATAAAATCTCGAGCCCCGGGGGAACATATGACACAACCATCTCCCTCCTCCTGCTCTTTCTGCATCGTCTTGCTCAGCACACACTGCCCTGTGGGAGGATCTTGAGAGCAATTTGCCACAGGTGCCTGTAAAATTACCCACCACCTTCCTCATCAGCACATCCCAGTCCTTCAGGGGTCTCACTGCACCCAGCAGGAACCTCAGGGTGGGTTTGTCCCCTGAGCTGGCCATGGCAGTGCCACAATTCTTTGTCCCTGGGTAACCTTTCAGCACTCTGACCTGTTTGTTAGGGCTCTAAAGCACTCAGGCACACTCATGGGTTTCTGTGAAACTGCAAAACAAGAAATGTCCCCTGATTCTCAGGAAACCATAGAAAACCACACCAGAAATCTATCAGCCTGAGGTGAGTTCTCACTGTGGCTGTACCTATGGAGATGAGGGAACCAACACATGTCAAAATTACGACTGACCTGGCACCAGCTGAAATGAAAACAAAAGAGCTGCCTCAGCTCTTTTAGCGAGCAAATAGTGTTTCATTTTGGTTTTTCTTAGTAATTTTGGAACTTTCTGCTCTTGGATAAACCTCCTCTCAGGGCCGAGCAGAGCTGCTCGGTGCCTCCCAGCTGGGGTGTTCCTCAGAAGGGCTGCACCTCTCCTGGTCCTTTGTGCAGGGGTGGAACACAAGGAGGTGGCAGCTCTGGTGCCCCAGTGGGTGACCCCACGGGGTCCCTGCGCTGCTTCCTCCCAGAAACCAGCAAAGACACCTTTTACTTCAAGCTGAAACACAGGATCACACAGTCACAGAACGTGCTGGGCTGGAAAGGACCCACAAGGATCACCAAGCCCAACTCCTGGCCCTGCACAGGCCCATCCCCAGGGGTCACCCCCAGTGCCCCAGAGGTGCAGGTGCCACAGAGGGGAGGTGCTCCCATCTCCTTGTCAGCTTTGTGGCCTCCTCTGGACTTGCTCTGGCTCCACAAGGGAACCTGCAGGGTTTGGTGCCCAGCCTGCACTCCTGGGCGCTGGCACATGCACGTGCTTTGAAAGGATGTCTGCGATAACTTCAATAAAAAATAATCTGCGACCGTTTGAGGGGAGAAATTTTTCTTTCCAGTGAAGTCCACCAGGCAGTTTAGCCACAAACCCAGCTGTGCATCTGGGGCCATGGTGCCAGCTCAGAGCCCTGCTGAGCTGCAAAACCTTCGCTGGAAATAGATGAAAGTGTGGATTTTTTTTTTTTTTTTAATTATCTTAAGAGTGTTTGTTTTCTGTGCTTTAAATTTTTCCAGGAAGAGATAACTGAATCTCAGAACGGATGAGCTCCAAACCCTTAAATGCTGGCACTGCTTATTAGCTGCTTGCTCAGTGGAGAATATTCTTCCTTATATAGGTCTTTTTGAAACTAGGTCAGAGGATTAACGTGAGTACCGGGTGCTAAAAATCCTCTTTGACAGCCTGCCTTCCTTTATTATTTTCCCACTTTGCCCACTGCAGACCTGCCAGCTCCTCTGTTGATTCCTCCTGGGGTCAGCAGTGATGACCACAAGAGGTATCTCCACCCAGACCCTGCAAACTCCCTTGGCTGGCTGTCCAAGTGATGGATCCCTTGTCTTTGAGGAAGGAGAGGTTGTTTGTCACAGCAGCGTGGCAGTGCCACAGCAGCCCAGGCTTTTGGGTGATTTGTCAGTGGAAAAACACCTGAACAGGGATGCCCTGGTCCTCTGAAGGCTGGCACACCGAGGATACAGTGGAGCTGCTGTTCCCAGAACGGGGCAGTGGGCTGGATGCCAGGCCAGGGGTGAGGTGCTCACACAGCCCTCCTGCTGAAGAGCTGCATCTTCTCAGTGGGAGCTTCTAGGAAGTGTTGCAGGGCAAATAACAAGCACAGTAACTAAAACCTTCTGTGAAATGTTTGCCCTCCACACAGCACCTCTGTTTCTGTGCACTGTTAATGCTGCACAGGTTGTGCTGACGGGGCATTTCTCGCCTTGCTGTTTACAGGAGATGGAGAACAACTTTCTCTGACATCCTCAGAATCACACAATGGCCTGGCTTGGAAGGGACCTTAAAGAACACCTCATTCCAACCCCTTGCCATGGGCTGGGACACCTTCCACTAGCCCAGGTTGCTCCAACCTGGCCTTGGACACTTCCAGGGATGGGGCAGCCACAGCTTCTCTGGGTAACCTGTGCCAGGGCCTCCCCACCCTCACAGGGAAGAATTTCTTCCATGTATCTAACCTAAATTTCCCCTCTTTCAGTGTGAAGCCATTCCCCCTTGTCCTGTCACTACATGCTCTTATAAATAGTCTCTCTCCAATGTCTAGATCTAGATCCATACACCCAGACATATCCACATGTGCAGGTCATCACTAAAAGATCTAAAAACTATCATTACAAACCCATTTGTCTGAAACAGAAGTCATCTACTAGAAGAGGAAAACACACTCTATTGTTTTGTATTCACTTTTTATACTAATCTGATTCCCTATCTGTGTGCACATGAACACCCATCCCAGGAGGTGTCTGAGACAAATCCATGTCTGCAGGGAGGGGAGAGAGGATGGACCAGGTGCTGCTCAGCAATGGGGCAAGTGACAACAGCAGCAACTGATGCCTGGACATGAGGAAGAACTTCTTTGCTGGGAAAAAAAAAAAAAAAAATCTGCTGCACCTTCAGCACTTCACAAACCTGACCATCTGAGAGAGAACAAAGCCCTCCTGATGAGCTGGGCTTGCAGCTCACCATGAAGCCTTAAAATGAAACACAGAGCAGGTGATGTCCCTTCAGCCAGTAACAAATGCAAAGCCCAGAGCTTTTATTGCCACAGAAACCTCAGACTCCCTTCAAGTGTTGTTTGCTTTGCAGTTGGAATAAAAGTCCCTTGCCAGCCACGTGGTTCCTTTGTGCTGTTCCTTCTCCAGCCCCGTGGTCTAACAAGGTGTACACACAACTTACCCACTTTCCATCTGGGCACTTGCTGTTCAGCCAGCTGAGTGTGCCCAGGATTTGCTTCCTGCTGTGTTCTGGCTCCCAACAGCCCAGCTGTGGCAGCTGCCTGGTTTTGTCGTCTATGTGGTGGAGCTGAGGGAAAAATCCTCATTTTTCCTGCCTCCCATTTAGAGGAAAAGTTGCTGCCTTGCCTCAGAGGTGCTGTGCGTCTCCTTTTTGGCTCTGCTGTGACGTTCCCTGGGTACCCACACGGGGAACCTGATCAGGTGGTGTTTATTCAGCGTTCAGCTAAGACACAGAGAACAGATTCTCCAGCAGCCAGGTTGTCCCAAAGCCTCCCAAAGAATTGCTCTATTGAGATAGGAAGTTTGTTGAGAATTGCCAAACTGCAGCAAGGAAAAAAGCTCCAAGGGCACAGATTGTTAAAATTCTTCTGTGGGAGACTCAAAACCTTCCAGCCAGAGGTATTAAAGCTGGAAATACACAATTACTACTCCTTTAATTATGTTCACCACCTGCTCAGGCCTGAGGCACACGGAGCAAGCTCTGATCTGGGATGGATCCCTCCCAGGACAGACACGTCTGTGCTTCTCCCTTTCTTTTCCCTTCCTTTAATGTACTTTGAAGCACATATATCACTGAATGAACTGGTTGCTACAGAAATCAGAGCACTCCTACTCAAAAACACACCATAACCAGAAAGATAATCATGCTTTTGTCACACTCTGGCAGAGGAGTGGAAGTTAAACGCATTAAAATGTTTGGGAGTGCTGGTGATCCCTGTTTGCAGTGTGGGGCTGAGAATGCAGCAGCCCCTTGTGAGATCCCAGTACCTGCTGCCACCCGAAACCTCAGTGGTTTCCTCTCACTTTCTAAGCTGCAAAGAAACACTGGCATTTATGCTGAGCTGGCAGAACTTTGGGGTCTCTGCACCAGTGGTGCTCCAGCCTTGAAATTATTATATTTTTATATAAATATATTTATATAAAATAAGTGTTTGTATGTGTGTGTGTGTGTGTGTTCATCTGCACAAAGAATACACCACATCATAGATGGATGTTGGTCACAGCCCCAAGGCTGCCAGAGCTCAAGGAGCATTTGGGCAAAGCTCTCAGGGATTTTTCGGGTGTCCTGGGCAGGGCCAGGAGTTGAACTGGGTGATCCTGATGGATGCACAAACCTTACACTAAACACTTATAAAAATTGTCCTCCAGGGTGCCTATTTTCATTTTTATTATTTATTTCTTAGGGAAATTATATAAGCAAACTCAGAATGTGGTGGATTTTTAGTTCTGTTTTCAGTCTACCTCACTTCTTGGGTTGGCCATAATGGAGTTGAAACACCTCTGGGGGGGCTACTTTAAAATGTTCCTTTTAAACCTTTTTCTAGGGAAGGCAGCTTTTATTTTTGTGCCAAGTAACTTCTTTGCAAGCAGCATCCTATTTTCATGAAAGCCTAGAACATCTTGTTAATAAAAAAGTCCCCAACTCTTCCTAAAAGCTGAGACTTTCACAATTGGTGTGATGACAAAGTGGAAATTATCTCTGAGACCAAACCTGAATGCTTGTGCTCTCTAGTGACACAGCCAGGCATATTTTCTTTCACTTGCACCAAAACCCAGCCTTTTTTCACATTATTTCTCCTCTCACTTTCACATAATCACAGAAATAGAAGGACAAGGCACTAAGTAAAGTAAAAGTAAAGAGGCAGAGGAAGGGTGGGGAGGAAATGAGCACTTTTGAGTCCCGAAAGTACTTTCAGTTTAAGCAGTGGACAAAATTTCAGCTTAGTTGTCGGTTTTAACCCTTTCTACAAGCATAAAGGAGGAGGATTTTTTTGGCAAAAGGAGCCACAAAAGTGGAAGTGAAAGGAATTATCTTCAGTGAAACCATCCTGTGCTGGTTTTTTCCCTCCTAATCTGTCGATCTGTGCCGGTCTCTGTCTCTCTTTCCTCTTTGCTGCACATAATTTACAGTAAAAACACAGGAAGCTGAATGATTTCCTCTGAGGAAAGTACCTGACTGTGAAGAGGTGAAGGAGCAAAATCATCAGGCCCTTTGACTTCATCACTGCCCTCTCAGGCAGAGATGTTATCTCGGAATGAGACGCCTTTGAAGTGGTTTTGCCAGGAGGTTTGGATTTTTCCCTGAGGCAATTCAAGCCCGCAGGGTCCTGAATTCGGGAATAAGAGCACCTATTTGTGATGCTGCATGTTCTACACCAAAAAAAAACCCCTCTTGACCACTAGAAGAAGTTGTCCTTCTGCCCACAGAGTGTGTGATTTGGAGGCTCCTCTCTGTCTCCTGAGGCTGCCAGGTTGGTTTTTGGGGAGCTGCAATGAGGGGACTGAGGAGAGGGAAGTGGTTTTTTACCTTCTGTCTCTTTGTCAAAGCTGCCCCTTCAAATCTAACCCTTCTCCACAACTAAGAGGCCAACTTTGGGAAGCAAAACATCAGCACTAGGGAATGTTATTGGGCCTCCTACATTACAAGGGTCCTTTTAAAAGCTCAAGTCAAATTTTTGCAGTTTCAGAGGTTTTAAAGAGGGACTTTTACCCTAAATGAGAAACCACCCTTATCCTCAATGTCACCTGAAAGGGCACAAGTGAGTAACTCTGCAGATATCATCTCAGTGAGACCATGAGCTCCCCACACTTTTAAAGTGACTAAAGCTGAATTGGGATTTTTTTTTTTTTTAGCATGTGTGTGTCTAAATGTAGGAGTGGAAGGGATGAAGGACAGACAGAGATTGTATAATTGGGTACAACATCAGCCTCTTTATAATGCAATCACTTCCTCTGTCCAACTCCTACAGCCTCCAGGAAACTTTCCTTTAACTGACAGAGCTGTTGAAATGCTTGTGTGTGGTGATATTTTCCTGCTCCCCTACAACTGGGATGTCATTTCCACCTGCAAAAAAAAAAAAAAAAAAAAAAAAAAAAAAAAAAAAAAAAA